>NC_030437.2:8323796-8623796 GCF_001660625.3 Ictalurus punctatus
CTTGACATAAGAAAAAACGTTCATTGTTATCATATGGTCTTAATTCTAAGAACTTAGAGCAGAGTTGTGCACATCACTATCTGTAAATGGACATCCTTATCCAGAGTGACTTACATTAATCTCATTTAGACAATGACCATTTGAGGGTTAAGCACCTTTCTCAAGGGCCCAACAGTGGCAGCATGGCAGTGCTGGGATTTGAACTCACAATCTTCTAATCAGTAGTTCAATATCTTAAGCACTGTGCTACCACTGCCCCACATTCCATTGCCTAGGCAGGCACCAGTAAGTTCGTCTAACAAATTTAGATTGCTTATTCCAGGGAGCATGGGGCACAAGGTGGGGGACACCCTGGATGAGGTGCCAATCCATTGCAGGGCACACACACACATTCACACACTAAGGACACTTTTGGACATGCCAATCAGCCTACAATGCATGTCTTTGGACTTGGGGAACAAACTGGTGTACCTGGAGGAAACCCCCCGAAGCATGGGGAGAACATGCAAAATCCGCGCACACAGGGCCATGGCAGGAATCGAACCCTCAATCCTGGAGGTGTGAGGCAAACCTTTGATGACCACTTAGGGCTGTCTTCTACAAGAAAAACTGGAAACTTCTGCACAAGACTATTGCAAGCTCCAAAACATCTTTTCTTCACTACTCAACCCACCAGCTGGCTCCTCCTGTTCCATCCTGCCTGACTGTTGAAGGCTTTGCCACCTTTTGTGATGGGAAGATTGAAAAAATCTGCCAGACCATCACTTCTACCACAACTCCTACACTACCCACTGAGGATTCCCCTTCTCATTCACTGGCACAATATTCTAATGTAGCAACAGAAGAGATCCTGCAAGTCATCTTGTCCTGCAATCCTACCACCTGCCCATTGGGATCCAATCCCTTCCACAATGCTCCAAACCATCTCACAAAACTTCCTCTCCTTCATCATGACTATCATCAATGACTCCATATCATTTGGTCATGTACCAACTGCATTCAATAGCAAGGGTTATTCCCATCCTGAATAAACCCACTCTAGATCCCTCTGTCATCAGCAACTACCGACCAGTATCACTTAGGTCTTTTCTTAAAATCCTCGAACGCACTGTATGCACAGAACAACCTTCAAGATCCTAACCAGTCCAGCTTCAAAGCAGCACATTCCACAGGGACTGCCCTTTTGGCTGTCACTGAGAAGCTAAATGCTGCTAGATCAGCCAAACTGCCATAAGTCCTCATCCTCCTTGACCTTTCAGCAGTGTTTGATACAGTCAACCACACACAAGGTTGTTGCTTCAGGTAGGAAGTAAACCACTGCCATGCTGCACCACAAATTCTGAGACTCATGAGGGTGGATGAAGGTGTACAAGGCTCTCTTGTCCACCCTCCGGAGTCTTGGAATTTGTGGTGCAGCATGGCAATGGTTTGTTTCCTACCTGGAAGAACGCTCATACCAGGTGGCGTGGAGAGGAGCCACATCTGCTCCCCACAAACTCTCCACTGGTATCCCACAAGGCTCAGTACTTGGTCCTTTTCTGTTCTCCCTTTATACATGATCTATTGGTGAGGTCATATCCTCACATGGGTTCTCATACCACTGCTATTTGGATGACACTAAACTCATCCTTCCCTTCCCTCCCTCAGATCCTCTTGATTCTGGTCAGATCTCAGCATGTCTGGCAGACATCTCATCATGTATGTCAGCTCATCAGCTGAAATTAATCCCAGCAAAACTGAACTGCTGTTCATCCCAGGTGATTCATCACCTTGTCAGGAGCTTGTGATCTCCCTGGACAACTCTCTGATCCCACCTTCAATTACTGGATGCAACCTTGGGGTAGCAATCAAATGTCCTTTTCCTCTCACATTGCTAATCTGACATGATCATGTCGATTTCTCCTTTACAACATCAGAAGAATTTGTCCATTTCTATCCATACAGGCCAAAAATGGACCAGCACCCACTTACCTCAAATCACTTATCACACCCTGAACAGCACCATGCTCCCTCCGATCCTCTAGCACCCCTAGATTGGTGTCACCATCGCTCAGGGTACAAGGAAAGCATGCATCAAGACTCTTCTCTGTTCTGGTACCTAGGTGGTGGAATGAACTTCCCCTAGTTGTCCAAACAGCTGATTCACTGACAGTCTTCACACTATGTTTAAAGACTACCTCTTCCTAAAGCACCTTTCATTAAAAAAAAGGTTGTGTTGTCTGCATGTTTTTGTTACTATATTACCTCCCAACAGACTTTTTAGGCTGATGGTATTCTTAGGGATGTAATTATTGATAGAGAATTCAAGGTAAATCACAAATGCTGTAAATGTAAATGTAATGCAAATGATAGCTTAGTGTGGCTTACTGTGACTGGTATCCCATCAAGGCTGTATTCCTAAGATAGGCACTGCTTCCACTGCAACCTCTGCCAATGAAGTTGTCTATAATTACTTCTCATTTCTTGGATATAAATAGACAGTCATAAGAGAATTAAACTGAATTAATGTCTTAAATTTTAAATTTTAAAAAAAATCTATATATTGCTTATTTTATTGAAGCTAAAATTTCAGACTGCAAGTATCTGTTTAAAGCTATTATGAAGGGAAATTTTATTTTGAGAAAATTTTTGGTCCAAAATTCATAATATTTATATTTATATAATGTGTATCATATCTTTCTTTTAATCCTTGAAAGTACATTGGAAATGTAATGTAAATCTAATGTAAACACTGTCTTACAACACTGTCAGTTGCGCTAGTTTTGCTTCAATGTTCTCAACCCCAGCTCAAGTTTGCTGTCAAAATCTTCTCTTCCTAAAATAGCCAATTGATTGGTTGGGTCTATTGGGACTCTGTGAGACTGATAGCTCAGTCTGTCATACACAGCCTTGCTGTGCCACAGAGCCACACTATGAGACATCACTGTATTCTCAGTGGGATCTTGACACTAATGCCAAAGGATAAAAGAGGAATTACTTCTCTGGAAGCTGCATCTGTTGCTGCTCTGTCTTTTCTTCCTGTCAGAGTTAGGGCACATGCTGGTGATAAGTGAAAGGATGCTTCAGTGGCATGAGATTTCATTACCAAATTACATTTCCATGTGTGGGGAATGTAGGACAAACAGATAAGTGGGATATCACATCTAATAATCAGCATCTGCATATAGATACTGAACCAAGCCCATTTATTGTTCCACACATTAATGTAGTTTCATCCTTTGTGAATTAGCTACAAATGAAAGTTTATTTTGAAAATATGTAAAATATAAAATAAGATTTACTGGACATCCAGTCAATAATGTTCTGTATAACGAAACCGATATAATTTCAACAACAACAATCAGACACGAGACCATATGAATAAAAACAGGTATTTTAATGCCCCCTTTACCTCTTGATGATAGATGAATAGTGTGACCAATGCTTTGAGGCTGTGTTTTGTGGCCTTGCTATATCTGGTCTGTGTATTGACTTTTGGAACTATCTTTATCCTGCACAGTGTGCAGTATTGATTGGTGAGAGAAGCCCACATAACTGAAGACCTTGAGGTTAAGAGCGTTGGAGGATTCAGGCTTATAGTAGCTGCAAACCATGCCTCATAACATTATGTGAACATTATATATTATAAAAATGCAAAGGTATGAAATATATATTTTTTAAAAAATACACAGGAACAGTCTATGGTTAGGGTGACATAATCCTCTTGATAGGTTTTCTTTCTTAAACAAGGTAAAAGAAAAGAGAAAGTGGAAAACTAAAAGAATTCAAGGAATTCACATGCACATTTAAATCGATATATCTATGTGTCTACATTTGCCTTTATTTGTTTAGCAGATGCTTTTAACCATAGTGAATTACAAATGAATACTCTATCTATCTATCTATCTATCTATCTACCTACCTACCTACCTACCTGCCTGCCTGCCTACCTGCCTGCCTGCCTGCCTGCCTGTCTACCTGCCTATTTGCATACCTGTCTGCCTGTCTGTCTGCCTGTCTGTCTGCCTGCCTGTCTGCCTGCCTGTCTGGCATGGTCATGGATTGTCTTATCCAATTTGCTCCCAGGAAATACATAGTTTCTTTTTTAAACCTGATGTAGGCTTTTTAAACATTAATTCTGGAGTGCACTAGTGTGCACCAAGAACTACCACAATGACTTTGTTTTTGCACTTCATAAGCTGATGAAAGTGGAAAACGTTTTGCATAATTTATCAACATTTACACATATGCCAAGACTAAAACCTTTGTGATTAATAGCATTCTTTAAAACTCTTATGCCTACAAGGTTTTGCATTTTGTATTCCACCTGCAACAAATCACAATATTAAGAAGACCAATGAAACAAACATTTTGTGTGCCCTCTGAACAGCTGGTAATTGCTTTTCAATATGCAATTAAAGCAAAGCAATTCATCACCATGAACCATTAATAGCTACATGAATATAAATAATCTAGATTTGTGAATGGCTAGTTCTTTGTGAATTGACAGAGAGATTTATTTGAACAAAAGATTTTATGATTTAAGTTTTATTGAATAGTTAATCAATCACCAGATAATCAATTAAGTGTTATATAGAGTTGTTTAGAAAATCTGCACTCATATAAGACTTATGGTAAAATATAAAAATATTTCATAAGGCCACCTTGCTGCAGTTGTGCTGTTGTAGTGTTTGCAAGGTTCTTGTGCCACAAGGGTGCTTATGCAATATTCAGAAATACATCAAGCATGGTGTACTGCTGCTGTGTGGACACCAAAAGCATAAACAGGAGTAACATAGTAACACTGCAATTATAAACAGCCTTGTCTGGGACATGGAAGCTTGTTGAGATCTTAGCATTTGCATTCAATTCAAGGGACCTCATTATCACTATTCCTGTAGTGACTGTGTTTTGTAAATCAGAGTAGGACTCCAATTGCCAGTGGAATAAGATTCTCTTCACTGTCAGTTCTCTTGTTCTACTTTTGTTGACTGTACTGTTGAAGTCTGCCATGTAACGGCTTTAAAGTCTTTAAAATTCATCTTCTTGTGACTAAGTAATGTCTTTATTCCTGAGCCTCTGCAAAAACTACGAGAAGACCACAAGTCTGGGATTCTGGTGTTAATTAATGGATGAGTGGGATCCCTGTGAAAGTAGAACATCCCACACTGCACAGACATGCAGCATATAAATGAGAAACATTCATCATTACGTGTTTCATTTGCATGTTCTTAGTTTTTCACTGGTTCATGTTTTGCACCTTCTACCAGGATAATAGGACAGCAGTTGGCTTTGTCTGTGTGGTCTAATGCAGGTTTTGATCAAACAGAGACCTTGGCGATAAACACACATCAATGAATATTAGATGAAAGAAAGCATCAAGTAATTCAGTTCAGCTGCAGCTGACACTGAAACAGAATAAACGAGAAAGCATTTTCATGAAGAAAAGCTGACAGGGCTTTAAAGTGAAGTCTTGTCATTCTAGCAGTATTATAGTCAGGCCACAATACATTGTCATTTATCAGAATTTGAATGATCCTAACTTGGATTTCATATTAATCAAACTTTAGCCTTTTGAACTTGGGAATTAAGTCAGTATTAATGTAGCCTATAGTTACACATGGATGTTTATCAATTCAGGAATGTATTTAAAAGTCTAAGCTAAACTTAGCATGGAACCTGATGTTAAACCACAGTGCTAATAACAAACATTTGCTAAATTGGGGTAGCTAGGAAAGTTATACCAGCATACTGGCACACTATAATGCCAAAAGAAGAAGAAGAAGACTTTGTCATATACACATTACAGCACATTGAAATACTTTTCTTCACATTTCCCTGCTTGACAGGAAGTTGGGGTCATAACATAGGGTCAGTCATGATACAATACCCCTGACTATCACACCCATATGTGCTTGTTGAACATCCCATTCCAGATTTAGTCCTCCTTTGCTGTTATAATAATCTCCAGTCGTCTGAGAAGGCTTTCCACTAGATTTTGAAGCATGGCTATGGGGATTTCTTCATTCAGCCACAAGAGCATTGGTGAAGACTGGAATTGATGTTTGGATGAGGAGGTCTGGGATTGTTGAGGCCTGGGAAGTTGGCTTTCGAATTCACCTGAAAGCTCAGTAGAGTTGGGGTTAGGGCTCTGCGCAGGCCACTCGAGATTTTCCACACTCAGATTGGCAAACTATGTCTTCATGGTGCTTGTTTTTTGCACAGGGGCATTGTCATGCTGCAATAGGTTTGGGCCATTTAGTTTCATTGAATGGAAATTGTAATGCTACAGCTTACAAAGGCATTCTATACAATGGAGCTTATCCCTGGAACACTGGGCTTGAAGCTAGAATAAACCAGTCCATCACAGGGCACTTCCCCCATCTCCCTAGCACACACCCCACCCACACACACACACACAAAATTCACATGCTCATGTGTACCTAGGGGAAACCCAGGTAGACATGAGAACACACACAGAAACTCCACACAGACAGTAATGTGAGCTTACGATTGAACAAGGGACCTGAAGGTGTTAACGCCAGTACATGACTTTAATATGAAACGTACCATTAAAATAAATAATAATTATTAATATGGGTTACAGTGATATGTGTTTATGAAGCATTTACAGGCTTTTCAGTGTGGACAGGTCTGGATGATCCCAGCAGTCTTATGCCTGACATCTTCAATGAGCTGCTTCAGTCTTTGTGTTTGTAAGGTCTGTTACCCCCAGCACTTTCCCCAATACAGAGCTGGACCAGGAAATAAGGGGCAAAAATAGCATAGAGCAGATGCTCAGCTTTCTGAAAGCCATTATCAGTCATAGGCGAGGTGTTGCTCTGGGGCTGCTGCAGAGGTATGTGCAGACACTGTAGGTCTGAAGAGAGGGGGGATGGTAAGAATAAGGTGAGATAAGCATGAAAAACCATAATACATTTACAACGACTCTCTGGATTTGTAATCACATCAGCATTCATGCAGACGTGAGATGCTGTTGAGTAATCAACTGTTACCCATTTCTCTGAAGTGGGCTTTCTTCTTGCATTGACATTTTTTGTTTGATTGAAAATATTGCATGGAAATAGTATTTTACAAAATGTTATGAATGTTCTTGCACTGTTTAATTTTCCTTAAAGCTTGCAGATTTGTCACTGATAGCAGCGATTAGATTTAAACCTCATATATTCATTAGCAGTGGGTGAATTTTTACCTCAGGTGTAAGTGCCAGACATGGTAAGGTACTTAGAGTGGTTTGAAACATCTGGAGTGTAAAATCATTACACACGAGAAAGATGGTGATAGGAACTGTAAGGTGATTATATTCTTTGTTAAGAAAATGTTTGGCTTTGGTTTAAATTTTAATGGAATTCATGTTCCTTGTGGAGTAATGCAAGAACAAATATCTAAATTGAAGTCAAAATAGAAGGTAATGTTTATTGAAGCATAAAATGTGCATAAAAGATTGGTTACTATAAAAAGTGATTTGTGATGTAAAAGTGAATTGCATCTGATAATTTGTGAATTTAATTAATAGAGGGCAGATATGAAAACACACAGCATAGCTGCTTTGTAAGCTTTAGAAGCAAATACATCAGATGGCTAGAACATCCTATGAAAATACAGTTAAAGCAGCAGTTAAAAGCAAACCCAGCCATGTGGGAATAGAACGAGAGGATTCAGAGAGTGGGTGGGGGTGGTTGGTATGAAGGGTGGAAACAGCAGAGGAAGACATTACATGCTGTCCAAGTCTAAAATATAAATGCACATTTAGGATGTCTACAGGGACAACCAGCCACTGTCTTAGCTTTCTGATGACTTTACAGTTGTGCACCTCTTTCTCGCATCCATCATTCACTGGCATACAACCAGATTTTACTGAAATAACCCAGCTTTTGAAATACAGAGCTGAACAACAGATAAGTGAGCAGCTGTGTTTTTCTGCTTGATAAGCTTGATAGAACATAAGAACATTTTCAGCTTGACTGGAAATTACAGAGATTAAATATCAGTCCAGTTGTTTTCATTTAAAAGGTCAGAGAGTGGATGAATAAAAGCACTGATTATATAATCCACAAGCATTTTTCACAGTAATGAATTTCGCCTCCAGGGAACATAATGACTTATTGGCTCCAGTTTCATGGTCAGAACACCATCTGCACCTCTAAAGTAATGATTATGGGGCAGACTTACTAATGTTTCTGTTGTTGCAAACCTTATTTCAGTGTTAAAAACTGCACGTATGATTTGTTAAACAGGTGCATAAGACTTCTATCACTTAGGATAAGTTCAAGTCATTTATGCTTTGTGCATATGTCTCTTTGAATAGGAAAACAATGAGCACAAAATACTAGACAGATTATTGTAATGGGCCACTTTTTCTGGTTTATCAAAGTTAATAGTAATTACTGACTTTGTCCTAGACTCCATTTAAAGGTGGGGTAAATAAAGTTTAAGCCAGAACATTTTGTTGTAATTCTCTTTACACTCTGGCAGCTGACATTAAGATATCTGCTCAGAGGAAAAACTACAGTCTCTGTGGTGCTGGCTCTGTAAATGGGAGTAAAAAACAAATGAAATCATTGGCTATACCTGTAACACCTGTTAAAAGCTGCAATAGCTGTTGCTCAGAAGAGACATCAGTTTCTACCAAGACAACATGCTTGAAAAGACTTTTGAACACATATCGATTGTATTTATTGACCAAAGAATTCATTGCCGTTGTCATCTCTGCTCCAGGGTCCCTGGTTCGATCCTGAGCTCAGGTTGCTGGCTGTGTAAGTTTGGCATGTTCTCCTTGTGTCTGGATGAGTTTCTCCTGGGTTCGCTAGGTCCCCCTCCCCCTCCCCCTCCCCTCTCTTAATTGCTGCTTAGGTGTGAATGAGTGAGTGCAATGTGTCCTGTGATTGAGGGTGTATTCTCGTCTAATGCCATGACCCTGACCAGGATAAAGTGGTTACTGAGAATGACGGACTAAATAAATAAATGTCTGCCAAGTGGCCCTGTAAGGAATTTATTCAAAAAAGAATTGGAGTGTGTGCCAAATTCACTTTCCCTTTCTGGTCTCGAGTTTATTACATTTTACTGCCCTCTTAGTTCTGATGTCTCTTCTGCAACTAGTTCAAAACCACATACAGCTTCCAGATAATCAGTTTCAAACCAACATGCAAAAAAAGGGGTTTATATGGCACCCTTCTTTGGGTATGATGCTCCTCTGTATCCATTTGCATACTGGTTCTTAGTAGAACCCTTTAAATTGCCCCCTTAGCAAAAATGCAGGTTAAAACATAATTAGAGCTTTTCTTTCTAAATATGCATCTAAGAGGGTAACTACTTCAGTATGGAGGTTGCAGTAAGGATGTTATTTAAAGCCTGTATTATTTCTGTTGGTGAGACTGAAGACTACTTCTGAAAGGTCACTCTGATGATGAAGTCTAGAACTCCAGTCCTGATTGAAATTATGTATGTTGGCTGAGATTAAGACCCATGTCATATTTCAATCAAAACCTTATATAAAATGCAGCAAAGGCCTATATATTACCCTAGTCTTTAAGAAAATGTTACAGTGTAATAAGGACTGTTGTTACTGGGTGAAATGTTTATTTACCATTCGTGGCACTGAAATGATGAAACTTTCTTTCGGGAAATATTCTGCTCATCACTTTTAATACAAAGAAAACAAGAAATGAATGCTGTGGGTCCGAATGCTTTAAGACTAAACAATCACCTTATGTAAAGCTGTATTTTCTCTAGATGTCAAAATGCTATATAATACCGCAGAAGATGGGTAATATCCAACAACCTTAGAATTCTGCTGAAGCTGCACTTTTTCTGATGATTCTTTTGTTAAAAAGAAACAGAAAAACCCATTTAAATCTGAGAATTGCTGCCAAGAAAGCTGGACGCTTTTACAGGCTGCTACTGTGTTCCACTAGTAAAAATTGATGCTCACTTTGCTGTAGCACAGGAAGTCTGGACAATTCAATTTTATTTAGCCTTTAGGGTACCGAATATGGCTAATGAGCCACTTTGTCTTACACGGCACAGCCTGGGTATGTTTCCTGATCAGCTGTTTCCCCGTGGTCTAACAGATGAGGTCATCACATTCTGGCGCCAGCTGCTAGAAGAATTAATTCAGGTTAGTCATTTTTATATCAGACTTTTCAGGTTAATCCATACATCCCCTGAGATTTTGGGGCTCACTTTGAAATTAGATTGAGATCTTTCATCTCCAAATTAGACATGACTATGATTTTTTTTTTCTAATGCTTGTTTAGACTAATTTTTTTTGTTTATTGTGCTAGATACATGTTTTTGGCAATAGTGCTTCATTATTTATTTATGCAAACACTCATTTATTTCCTAGCCATGACAAGGCACCTGTAAAATAAAGACTGGTTTTATTGATATCAATCACATTGCAGATACAACACATATGCAAGCGCAACAGTTTTAGATGCCACCATCAATCTCTTCTAAACTACGAAGACAGTTGATATGTGAAGTCAATTTTGAAATACAATCAAAGTATAGACTGCTATCTCATAAATACATTTTTGATACATTCTATTGTAATACTTTTTTTCTGACATATATATTGTTTTGATAAATTCCTTTTTTTTTTGTTACATTCCAAACTACCAAATAAAAACTTTAAATTCTATGGAAACAATTTTAGATGCACAGTTAATGTCAATGAAAAGTAGACATAAATAAAACACAGCAAATAATGTAAACCCATTGCTAATCTACTCTCCTTTTCATATACATGTGCCATATTACTGAGAAATACATACATCCATGTGAACCTCAGTGTTATCAAATGTCCATGCAAAACTTGAGAAAATCAAAACAGTACATACAACCACAACGATATTGTATTTTTTAACACGGTTCCTCCAACAGTCAGTGCCTTCATATCTTTAGTTGGTGTTGAAAGGTTATCGATTGCTTTTGATACAAAGGCTATGATTGTGTAAATAAACAGTAATGTCTTCCTTTCTGCACCTACTTCCCCTCTCTCCCTCTCTCTGCCAATAGGATGCTTTATTTCATATTCATAGACAAAGCTGTACAAGTACTCTGTGATACAAAATTCAGAACACAATCAAAGAAAGTGTGACCTCAGTGTCCAAATATTAAAAAAGAAAGGCATAACCTTTTGGCAGCTGTTTATATCATTGCCTAATATTACTTTGAATAGATTTTGACGTCTTCTTTTATTGAACAATCACTGGTTATTTTTCTACTCTTCAGTACTTCTTCTGATCTACATCTCAAGTGGCTTGAGAAGTCACTCAGACAGGGTCTACTCAGAGCGGATAAGGTGGTACAGAGTTACATTGTACAGAACCTGGTGTCCATTGTTCCACGCATACAGTGCTCTGTCCTTTGGGTTGTAGTCCAACATAGAGATGTGCGAATACTTGTTCTGGAAAGGGATGTCGATGTACTCATAGGTGGAGGAATTGGTGTGGAAGGCATAATAGACCTTTGTTCCTCCAGAGTAGCCGTTTGTTACATAGAGAGTTCCACAGATCATAAAAGCCTCCCCTGCACTCCTTTTTGGGTGGTTAGTGGTCCAACTCTTGATTACCTGCAATGTAATTGGGTTTAACTTGCTGATGACGATGTTCCCTGCATTCTGATTGGTGGCATACACTGCCCAAAGTCCTCCTTCATCCACCATCAGATCAATATCAGAATGGCCACCCCAGGAATAGTGGTAGCGGTTGTTGAAGCCAGCATAATCCAGCTGGCTGGACTTACTGATCATGGACGTCTTGATGTCAAACTTAATGATAGTGTGGCTCTGGAACTTGTTGAAGTAAATGGAGCCATTGTAGACCACCTGACCTGTGCCAGACCAAGGATGAGGGAGCCGATGAGAGGTGAAGTTATCTGAGTTCATGAATTCCGCCATGGATGGATACTCACGTACAAAGCGGTTGTTATGGTACCCGTCCATGTAATAAACCTGATGGTGGAAAAACAGCATGGTCATCAAATTGCTATGAATCACACTACAGAGATAGACTCTCAAACCCAAATACTATGACAACCAATTATCTTTAGCATTGAGCCAGATTACATTCAAATAAAGATAATATATATCTGTATCTATCTATCTATCTATCTCTCTTTATATATATATATATATATATATATATATATATATATATATATATATATATATATATATATATATATATATATATATATATAAATATATGCTGTGGAGATTTGCCCATGCAGAAACAAGATCATTACAGTGAGGTCAGACCCTGATGTCAGGTGAGGAGGCCTGGTGTGCAGTCAGCTTTCCAGTTTATCCCAAAGGATATTCTAGTGGGGTTGAGGTCAGGGCTCGGTACAGGACACTCGACTTCTTCCATACCAGCCTTGGCAACACAATGTTTTCATGGACCTTGCTTTGTGCACAGGTGCTCTGTCAGGCGTATACATACTTTTGGCCATATAGTGTATAACCTCTTACTTTGGTCTAGTTCCCCATTGCCGTATTGGCTTGAAATTGCATTTGCACAAGTCCACTGTTTCTTTAATGAAACTGGACATTAGCGATCGGGTTGGTAATTTTGAAAGTGATGTAGGTTTGGTGAGAAATGTATGCAATCCAGGAATCAATACTGAATCAATACTGAGCGCCCAGTTTTCCCGGGATAGGTTCCAGATCCACTGGGACCCAGACCAGGATAAAGTGGTTACTGAAGATGAATGAATGAATGAATTAATTAATTTACTGATGAACTATGTATTCAAATATTATTATTAACTAATTTACACAATCCTAATTTTGTATCCTAACATGATAATCAACCTTAATTGAGATAGGTGTTCTTTTAACCTTTGTTGAAAGAGTTGTGTCTTTTAAGTTGATGGGCAACATTCTCACCCTTCATCAGTCAGTTAAAACAGGCACTTTTCTATTAGATCTTACTCTCGGAGGAGTTAAAATACCTACAGGCTCACCGCAGGCTATTTGCTTTGAAGTGATGTATTAATATATGAAAAGGGCTTAGATTAGTTCTCAACCTCCCTACTGATATTTAACAAAGAGTTATGAGTAGTCCATGTTCAGTAAATTGCAAAAAGTTAAAAGAGGGAACACTAAAAAGCCCTGGCAAAAACAGCCTTGGAAGATCTATTTGGATATATATTAATAAACATATAAACTAACAAAAAAAAAACAACAACTGCAGTATGTGAAGCACTGACACAGGTGCTCATTTACTGGGCAATGGGAATGATTCTGCTGCTGAGTTAATGATATCTTTTGAGATTTATACCAAACATTTGCATCTAAATGAGCCTTAGTAAAATAGGTCCAGCCACAGAATGCTCAGAACAATATATAATGTTGGGACAAACAAGCATGCTGATAAGGGGCAAAAAAGTACATTTAGACCTAAAACTGCAGTATCATGCATCAGCTGTAAATCAAGGGCACAGTGCAATGTTAATGCAATTCACCTTCTGCTTTAAACTCTTTATTGTTCCTTTGAAACATTTACATGGAACATTTTTTACTTACCCTGGTGTCACCATCAGGGGCAAGGGGATCAGTCATCCATGAGCCGTATCTTGATCCAGATGTCTTAATAGTGACAGGGTCACTTATTCCTGTTAGTTTTCCACATGCTGCAAATAATAAGTAAAATTACTGAAAATTATATGAGTGAGACCATTAAGTGCTATGTGCAGTGTGGAATATTATCTCCCTATCCCTCTCTGTCTCCCTAACTCACTCACTCACTCACTCACTCACACTCTCACACACACACACACACACACACACACACACACACACACACACACACACACACAATGGAACACCCTTGAGCGTCAGGATCAGATTCTTTGTTTCACTAGTGGTTTCAGCCATCCTTCCATGGCTGAAAATAAACTCCACTTGTCATTATTTCTCTCCCTCCTCATATGAAATCCGTAGGGAGCACCAGACACTGCATTCTCTTACCAAACCTCCATTTTTAGCCCTTACACTACTTCCCCTCTGCAGCATTTTTGTGCTCATCAGTGAAACATTATCTGTATAGCTTGGCTTAAATAAACCTTTATTGCCACCAATTCAGACCAGTGATTTAATTTTTTTTGCTCTGTTATTGCTATATAGGTATAGGTATAGATATTCACCAAACAGGGTAAAATATAATGAATGCATGCTGTCAAATTTATACTATGTGGTGAAATGACTTATATGTCACCCTGACATGTAGTAAATCATTTTACAACACATTGAATAAAATAGTTGACTATAGCATAGAGTGTAATATAGTGTAACACAATGCACTATACAATGTGCACCAGCAATCTGTTATTATTGACCAGTGTAATCCCATAATCTATGAAATTTTGTGTGTGGGGGCAGGAGGGAGGGGGGGTAGGTTTGGGATTGAGGGTTTTACTTTTGCAAACATGACCCATTTTCAAGCAGTGCTCTATGGAATTTAATATTTAATATATAAATTTTTAGATATTCATCACAGATGGGCAATCCCTGGAAGACTGATGTACAAATGTTGGCTAATAGGCCTATGTGGTACAAAAGAGAATTATGACCAGCTTTTTTGCTAAGATTTCAGAGCATGTCTAACTAAACACAGCCCATTAAAATAGTAGGTCAAAAGATACAGGACTTAACCAGTGAACATGTTGATGTAATTATTCTGTAATGTGCTGTAAACAAGATTGAGGTCTTGTCCTTTTATTTTTTTAGTTTTAATAATATTGCCCTGTAAAATCACTCATTTATATACTATATGGGTCAGACAAGTACACTGTATTTCAAAGGACCATAACTCCTCATGAATAGAATTTTTTAAAAATGAACAAAAAATGAAAGGGGGGCATTATTTCCTACCCACCATATTACTACAATGGTTCTTTGAATGGTCAATAGTTCTAGTCTCTAAATGGGAACCAATCTGTTGTATGGGAACCTTAAGGGCTCCCATAGACTGATAATTGAAAAACCCTTTGAGTACAAATCATATAACTGCAAGCAAATTAGTACCTAGGTCTTGTGTTTATATAATCTCAGTTCGCACTAGCTCTTGTTTAAGAGCTGCTTGGTATTTGTGATTGCATGTATAGACTCCATTATATTGTGTGTGTGTGTGTGTGTGTGTGTGTGTGTGTGTGTGTGTGTGTGTGTTTTTGTGTGTGTGTGTGTGTGTGTTTTTGTGTGTGTGTGTGTGTGTGTTTTTGTGTGTGTGTGTGTGTGTGTGTGTGTTTTTGTGTGTGTGTGTGTGTGTGTGTGTGTATCTAAACTAATGTAAAAAAAGATAAATTACATCTTGCACAGGAAATAATTGTGTATCCCAGTTAAGATAAACAACCCAAATATATCATTAACCATCCTGTTCACAGGGGAAATTGTATGATTAACTCCTCTTTCATTCTTTTTACTTTGTAATTTTGTGCACAAAAAATCCTATTTACTTTTAAATGAATCTTCTATTCCCAGAACAGTTTGTGTTAATTGGAGGATGAGCCCATGTCTTATTGCACCATCTGATCCATTAAGGTCTCCAGAAGTCCTTTATTTATATATGGTCATTTATTTTTTGTACTTCTGTGAAAGTATCCTATTTGCTATTAAATGAATCCCGTATTCCCAGAGCAGAAATGGAAGATCTGTATGTGTTTAACAGCACCATCTGATCCATCCTCCCCCAACTGCATTAAGGTTTTATGTCCAGAAGTCCTTGACTTATTCATTATGGCAGTTTGATACTCATCAGTTCATGCTAGGTGTGAAAAAAACAGTTCCATCACTCAAGGTCAGGCCAAAGACTGTCTGAGACTGAGGAGGACAATGGCATTCATGTATTATGAAAATTGCTTTTTTTATTTAATCAAATGTACACTTATGTCATGATAAATTTTGGTATATGTCTCCTAAAATTCTATTGTACCCATGTATGGCAAAAAGTATTATATTTAGCACTGAACTATAACATCTTTTGTATCAACAGTTTTTATGCTACTTAGGAATATTTGCTTGCTACATACTCATCGTAACTACTTTTTTCTATTCTGTTCAAAAAGCATTTAAACTTACCTGTGTGTACTTTGCTCATTAGTATTAATCATAATCCATCTTAACCATATTTAATAATCAACAAGTATCCTGCTTAGCATGTGCTGAAACATGTATGCTTGTGCATCTGTGTTTAAAAGCTCAGTTACATCTATTTGTGCCAATATATCTGACTAATGTGAGCCCAACAGATTATATATCTGACTAATGTGAGTTTAACGAGAGGGTGTTGATGTTAGTGCTCAAACTCAGCCTACCTAATTTTTGCATGCATGCACGAAGCCTCTCCTCAAGATTTGACACCCTGCTGTGGAGCTCCTCGTAGTCATAGGCTCCGATCTCCTCCTGCAGCTCGCTTAGCACTGACGTCAGATTCTTGACCTCCTCTTTAAACTGCAATACCAATTTTGCATCGGCCTTGTATTCCTCCAACACTGGTATCATTGGCCTAAGTTCCTCCATTTTCGCTTTTATGGCCTGTAAGGTTAAAATAGGCTTGGTTCAGTAGGCATGTGTGCAACCGTCTTGTCCAAACACCTATCTGGCCCTAACATTCCCTCTCTGTCTATCCTAGCCCGAGTGCAATGTGTGCCTAACACAGATGTGGGATATGACATATTGAAAGAATCATAAAACAACTCCTCAGTACACAAAGAACAATTGGCAAAACTCCTTTATTTTTCAATGTTTAAAATGCAATGTCTTAAGTGATTACATGCTTTGCATCACATACAACATTGTTTACTCGTTACTTTGTTCCCCTGGTAACAAAATGTGCATTAACAAACCTGAATGAGGAAAGACACGGAAGAAATTCACCATAACATAAATAAATATCTAGAAATGGAATGCTTCTACAATGGCATGCACAGAAAGAGCGCAACATGAAGCTTTAAAAGTGCTTATTGGCTTAAAATAAACTAAATGGTGCAAAGGTTCAGTAGACCAGCTCAGGATTACAATGGGATTGAACTTGCTCTTCAGTCTCTGCAGCTTTGATATTCATAATTCATAATTTTAGCCCTGCAAGCAAGAAAACGAGAAACTGTTGAATAGCTAACTCGCTAGCCTGTCTGAAACATAAACACACACTATACCCAGATACATGTGTATTCACAAGACAACATAACATTAACATAAAAATGGGTGAAAGATGCAGCATGCAAATAGACATAACAAGAATCGCTGTGCAACTGTGCAAATAATTGTGATAATGACTGTGGTAATTAATTAAAATAATTTCTACATCAAACATAGCCAGTGAGGCTATAAATAACGCTAATATTTAAACAGGATTAAAGCCTCATTAAAGATTCATAAGGCACTATGGAGGACACAGAGGACTTCTTAGGAGGAGTGCCTCAGAAGAAGTGCTTATGTCTTCCATAATTTACTCTGCACTTAAATAAATAAATATATTCTGTAGCTAAAATACCACATTTGTACATGCTCTGTACATGCAGAAGTAAACAGCTAAAGGTTGAGGTTTGAGGATCATGATGATATTTGAATACAAATGAGCAGGCCTTTCATGCAGATTAATTATGAGGGCTATGTTTTAAATTTGTGCTCCAGGAAACTGGTGAAGCTAAACATGTTCTCTCCCTGCATGATTTATTTATTTTCCAATATAAACCAATTAATCTTAAGCATATTAATATAAAAAGTATTCTATTATTATATTAAAATTATTTAGAAATAAAGCAAATTAAAGCAGGGAAATATCGACAGCTGTTAAAATACAGACACCTGTCAGACTAAAAATGGAATCAATAAGCCTGAAAGAATGGATGGGTGAACACATTATCTTGCCATACCTTGTATTGCTTTGCAATATTTTGCTTGTGGTTCTCCTCCACCTGTTTGAATTTAGTCTCCAGGCCACGCAGCTGCACCTCCATTCGATGAACGTACTGCAGGTCTTTCTGTGTCCTCTCGTCCAAAGTCTGGATTGACTGGGTCATGTTCTGTACCTGGTGGAATGGTGGAAATAAATGAGAAAATGAACATGGTCCATGAACATCAGGGAAGCATTTTGTACCTGGGAGCAATGCCAAGTTTGTAGCTCTCAGCAAAATATTCACAGTGCTTTACATAATAAGCAAGTACTGGAAGGTCATTTCAGATAAATTTGTGCAAGAAGGTCTAATATGTGTGTGCTTGTGTGTGTGTGTGTGTGTGTGTGTGTGTGTGTGTGTGTGTGTGTGTGTGTGTGTGTGCTATACTGATTATGAATGTAAAGGTTACTTTTTCAAGGAGCTGTCTCAGCTGCTTAGTCCTGGCATCCCGCGAGCACATGGTCTGCTGAGGAGCCACCACGGTGCACACACACCTGCCCTCACTGTCCTGTGCTGAGCTGTACACCTGCCACGACTCCTCCGGGTTCGCAGGCAGCACCTGGCCATAGCAGACAACAAACAGACAAACAGACAAACGAGGTCAGTGAGAGAGACTTCAGAGTCACGCCAGAGGATCTGCGCCCAATCCCTACATTTTACTTCTTTAAAAGAGGACACAATATGCATGTCTCCGCATTAATCTGTGCTCCTACAAAGAACACAACAAGACATTTCACTTATGTCATCACGTTGGACTTGTGCCATGTGCAACTGATGATACATTCACACAAGCTGAATACTGTTTTCCCCAGAGAACTGCATGTACAAATGAAGGGTTCTCATACATATACAGCTCACAGCTGCTGGCTTCAGGAGTTTTCACGTGATGCGTTAATTCATAATCAGTTTTATTTCAAAAAGAATTTCATGATCTAAAAATTCCCTTCATGATCTTCATGTGAAATATTCCTCTGCATTTCTGCAATGAAGAAACTATCTTCTATATCCATAAGACAAGAGAATTTGATCAAACCAAAGGTGCAGCTTTTTAAAGTCAGTTTAATAACCTAATTATGGATTTATTAAACAATGTAATGAATATCTTTGAAGCCACAATCTTAAATCTAAAACTGTATAAAATGGATGGAGAAATGGATTGTAATCCATTTCAATAGACCTTTAAAGGAAGCCAACATCCTTTGAAACAGCACATTCGCGAAAGAACAGCGCATTTAAGCAGATATTTAAAAGAAGGTCTCCGCCCCTTAATTCTCACTCACTGATAAGCAGAAAACAGCGATTGCACTCTCATGTCATTATTGTAGACACATTTTGTGGTACTATTTGCAGACACCATATTGCCTGTTTGTTTGTTAAGAAATCCAATCATATTTTTCGTAAGGCAGGATTATGATTTAGGACAGCTCATTACACTGCTGATCGTGGTTTTCTCACAGTTCATGTTGAGCATGTCTTGATTATTTAATTCTCTACAAGTGCACTTACACGTTTAAACACCATAATTAGAATAATTCGAGATCTCCTGAGGCATAAAACCTGACCAAGATAGTAAGCGAGGAAATTCTTAAAGAAAGAAAATTTAAATGGTGTTGTGGCTCATCTCCAAATATATTCAAAGAAAGAAACAGAGATGACAATTAATCCACTGACATATTAAGCAATTGTATTGATAGCATTTCAGATATTTAAAAAAAAAAAAAAAAAAAAAAAAAAAAAAAAACAATTGGTGGAATGGGAAATGTCTTACAGCAACAAACTCAATTTAAGAATAACACTTAATTCTCTTTAATTAATTTCATTACAAATTCCATCCACATTCCCAAACAGAGTATTTCTGAAATTAGCACTACCCCCTGCACATATGCTCTTGTGATCATATGCCATTAGTCTGCTGTGCTCAGATGTGTGGAGCGTGATGTAAAGCTCGGTAACTCACAGCCATGCTACGGTCCGCTCCCGCAGGCGGAGCCGCCATCAGCCTGGTGGAGTTCAGGCCCACGAGCGAGGGCAGAGTCTGCGACATCCAGTTAGTGATCATGGCCATGGTGCTGAGCACAACGCCGATCTTCAGCAAGGCCAACGACATCTTTGCGCGCCTTTCTTTCTCTTCAAATCCTTCATTATACGCACTCCAGCGCGGCACGAATCTGCAACCCAGTGTTGCCCATCAAAGTTTGGTGGTGCATTTGAGCCCCGGCTGGGTACACAGTCGCTGCGGACATGACCGTTGATCTTTTCCTATGCTCTGAACACAGTGCTGTTGTGCGGATGCTCGCTGCTCGGGTTTGCTGACGCCTGTCCGCTCGCCTCGCCTTCTCCCTTCGAATAACGAGAACTGCGGAGACTCAGCGGAGCTTCTCATTGGTCCGCTGCCCACGCCCACCGCGCAGCTTATTAAATATTCATGAGGCTCTCCGACTATACGTGTATTTTTCCATGCATTACATACTGTTTATTCTAACATCTATAGGTGAACGTGACATTCTGAGTGCTTTGAAGCATTTTAGCCCTTACAGCAGCTTGTTTTAGACTAGGGTTAAAATACAGGAGGGCGAATAAATCACTTTTGATGATGCGCTTATAGTAATTATATTCAGTGTTCATTGTAAAATGGTGTGAATGATTCATAAGTTGCACACAC
This sequence comes from Ictalurus punctatus, assembly GCF_001660625.3. Classification (NCBI taxonomy): domain Eukaryota; kingdom Metazoa; phylum Chordata; class Actinopteri; order Siluriformes; family Ictaluridae; genus Ictalurus; species Ictalurus punctatus. The sequence goes on from NC_030437.2 coordinate 8,344,357, forward strand.
TGACAACATCTGTTTTATTCTGATCACAGACATTGATCAATCCTGCAGCAGATTAATGACAAAAGACAACGATACAGAAAATTAAACAGTATTAAAAATGGCTATAATGATCAGTGTGTTGTAATTGTTTTAAATTTTCTATGGACTGTCAAATGCTCATTAATTACCAACTGCTAATTGTCCAGAGTGACAAGACAAGACATAAATTAGCCAATAGGGGGCAGTGCAAGTTTCCTTATCCATTTAAACCTGAGACCTCTGCTGATTAGTTTTTCAGCATAGTTTGTCAACACAATCACATCTTAATGGATTTGATTAGCACATAGTCAATAGTAACATTTTAGCATACTTTCCTTTTTATGGTTCTTTTTATATAGCTGATAAATGGTGGGACAGGGGTGTAACCAAGTTAATGTTTAATGATCAGTATTATAGATTAATTAACCAGTTAATAATGCACGGATCCAAGAAATGAATAGTCTGATAGGCTAAATGGAATAATAATGTAGTAAAAGTATAACTGTTTTTTTTTTTTTTTCAATTATTCCTAGTTTAAATCTGGGAACATAGCTGTCCACATGGTCACATAAGATGAACCTTCAAATGTCACCACTATGTCTCCTGCTCCAATTTATACATTAACATTTCACAAAAAAATGTCTTCAGTGGTGTATTTCCCCTTTAACCATGTCCTAAAATGTCACTGTAATTTACTCTTGAACCAATCATTAAATATATGAATGCTTTTATTTCTTTGCAGGATGCATTACAATCATACACATTATCCATTTGTGAGAAGCTTAAGATCTGAGCCTAACACGAAATGACATTTTTTCACTATATATGGCAGCATAGTTCACTGCATTAATCCACACTGAACGTGTTATTACTGACACATAAAAACTGGCTCCACGTACATTTTTGACATTCCATAAAATATATATATATATATATATATATATATATATATATATATATATATATATATATATATATATATATATATATATATTAATGTAGTATTGAGGAACTTGTCAATTCTGGTTTGTCATTTTAGAAGTTTATGATGTTCTACAGGATACAATACTGATTTACAACATAGGGTGTTGTTTTTTTTGTTGTTGTTGTTGTTTTTACTATTTTTGTATTATATATAACTTACCTACACAATTAAGGTGAGTTTAAATGAATATTTAGGAATTTTCCAGTCTGGCTTTTGGGCTGAGACTGGTGTTGTAATGTCTCTGTTAAAGAAAAAAAGCAATCTAGGACACACATTTAGTCTTCGGAGTCGAGGGAAGTGCAGCCTCACTGAGACCAGGCATAGTGAAGATTTATTGCTTTATAAAAGAAAGAGGATTATTTGGTCATATTGTTTAATATTGCATGAGCAGAGATTATTCCAACATACATCACTATTTTTCAGCATACATTGCTCACTACTTCACTATTTTAACCTGGAAAACGGAAAGCTGAAGGTTTCTCTCCCAAACAAATTAAAACTAAAAGGAATCTGTCTGCAAAGAATCGCCATGATGCTAGCATAACTCTACACACACACACACACACACACATACACACACACACAGTGTCCAGTGTGTTAATTTGTCCTGTATGTTCTGTGACAGGCAGAATTCGTGTCTCTAGGTTAGTCTGATATCTTTTCTGTTCATTCAGCACTGGGGATTTTGTTAAATGTGTAAATATGTAAATATTTTGTGTAAATATTATGTCTACGGGGTGTGACAGGCGGAGGTGCCCCAGCGATTACTGCTTTGAAATAGGCTTACCATCATAACTACTGCAGGTTTTCAAAAACATAATCTACCCAGTTATGATATGAGATTTGCAGTGGCAGATGTGGATTATTTCATGTCAGAACAATTAGCCTGTCCTACTTGGATAAGGGAGAAAGAAAATGGCGTTTATAAACCTACTTGAGTGAGTTCTGTTCCCATCAGCACGAGCAGGGTGAGACTCAGGAGCTTGCTTGCAGGCTGCATCTTCTCTTCGCCGGTGGCACCTGATCCAAAGCTATCGCATGCAGATCTACTTTAGCACAATCGTCCAGCTCTCTTTTTACACACCCGTCTTCGATATTTTCTTTAAGGATTCGATGTCAAAATAAGGAAAGGGATGAAATCAGGGTAGCGGAGCTGTCTTTTAGCATAGTTATCGCGTCTCGGTTTGCCGACGCGTCCTCGACCTGTTCCTCTGGCTGCTTCTGAAGACGACAAAAAAAGAAAGGAAAGCGCAAAAAAAGGAGGCACAATATTTATATATATATATTTACTTCATCGCTAGCAAAAGTTGGCTTCCTAATGCGAGAAGGGCAGGTGTGGGAGGCGAATTTGAGACGCGAGGAGCTAGCCGTGGTGCTGAACCGGAAGTGACACGAGAAGGCGTGGGAGAGTCAAGAGCGGCGGGGCGCGCGGGGCTTCGTCCAAACCGCATACTAAACCACTAAACACGACGCGGTATGGCCTAAGGCGGTGTGTTGTTTTGGACGGACATATGTAATTCGTAGCTCTCTGATATAGGCTAAAAATACATAGGATAAAGGCGCATGATCACGCTGACCATTTGCACACTGTTTTGATTAGCGGTTTTTGTGTAATGTTAATGTGTCGGGACGAACTAGATTGCTATGACGAATGCATCCTATTCGTAGAAGCGGTTACATTATTACACGCTTTTATCAAAATGAGGTCTAATAGTTACTGTACTGTACTCAATACTGCATAAAATGTTTGTTTTTTTCCTAGAGAGAGAGAGAGAGAGCGAGAGAGAGAGAGAGAGAGAGAGAGAGAGAGACCAACTCTTGGACATAGGCTATTTCCGACTTGCAGCTTGGTTGGACTTGCTCATTGTTGTAGATGCCCCTGCCTCTGATATGGAGTTCTCACCCTCCTGTTGTGTTGCATCTCCTATCTCACCAATTGAACAAATTACACCCAGAAGCAAAACTGTAACTCTTAGTGTCTTCTTCCCGAATATTACTAAAGCCTCCCTCAGAGGACAGTCTGACATCTCATACTGCAAATATATCCCGCAGGGACAAGAGAAGAACAAGAAAAGAAAGAGCAGAAGAAAATGCAAGAAGAATAAAGGATCATCAGGAAATGCTGATCATACATTACGTTTACATTGACAACGATAATCCAATATTAACCCGGTTAAGACAATACTCTGATTAAGAAACTACCATGTAAAAAGAAATTTTTAATCACCTTAATCCGATTGAGGTCATACTCGAAGTAAACACAAATCAAATTAAGACATGTGGAGTACTCCTGTTTAATCATATTATCGACGTGTATTACAGACATGTAAACACCTTAATCACATTATTAACGTCGTGTGAGAGTTTTCACCACATTTTGCAACAGGACATGTACACACACGGCAGTGCTCAACCGTTTTTATGGCAAACAAGAGAGCACAGCTGCATCCCAAATTAAATATTTAAATATTATTTAAAAAATTTTTTAATAAAAACACCCAAAACTGTATACAGTACCATAATGAAGACGAACTGTTTGTCTTTACGTGAAATTCTTGAGCGACGTCGGACGGCGTGGCGCGGTGATGTAATGACGTGTGCTGTTAATCGAACTATGTTCTATAACATGTAAAACGGGTACATGAAAGGAGTATTCTAAAAGTGACTCATGTAAACACATTAAACACAATATTGTCTTAGTCAGAGTAAGGTCAATAATTAGATTACTGTTGTCTATGTAAATGTAGTCACTGACAACTACCACACAATCCTGCAATATCTGAGTGCCCAGTAGATTGCTTTAGCTGCAGTGACTAGTCGACTTTGGAAGTGCCATGGAAATGTTCAGAAAAAGCAACCAGCACACAAGTCTGCTAACTGAGTGAAAAACCACTTCCTGAGCCATCATGTTCATGTCAACTGAATGAATACAAAGTGTTAAAATAACAAAGATGCTGTACTACTTTATGCTTGTATATGTGATATGAAAAAGTGCAAAGTGTTAGAATAACAAGTCACTGAGGCATTATGACACTAGCAGGTGGATTCAACAGGATATTGGAGGTTAACCTAACATCCTGTGTTCAGTGACTCAAACACACACACATATGCTTAAAGAAATGCTTATAAGAGGCATACTTATTTGTTTTTCTTTTCTGAAGGACAGCTCATAACCTGTCAACTTTTAACTTGTTTCTAAGGATACCAATGATTTTGACGTGAAGAATACAATGTACCTTGGTAATACTATATATTATGTGTGAAACTGTTTCTTCTTTGCCAACATATTCATGGTGAAGATTTACGCCATAGTTATTGTTAATTACTGTATTGACAATTGTTATCCTGCATGAAACTATTCTGCAATAAACCAAATCCACTTAGGTGGAGATTTGTAAACTTTAGAAGTGACTGGTGAGTCCTCTTTTTCTATGATAGACTAAGACTAGAGTTTATTATTTTCTTCATCAATTTGGACCGAAGAGTAAGCCTGAGGCTTAAGCCCACTCCTGCACCGGAGGCTCGGACCTCGACCTGAGTAAGTAACTGTCACAGTTTCAAGGCAGAGATGGATGCAAATGCAGATTCAATTTAATAACAATACAAACAAAACAGCATCTATACAACTTGTGACAAAAACACTAAGGCTAAGAATAAACATAAACCGAAGATCAAAAACACATCAACAGAAACGACAGCAAAGAAAGGCAAACATAAGACAAGGAATGCAGTGCAAACTGTGGCTATATACATGAGTGCTCCTTAACATGAATGAAGTTCAGGTGCAGGCGATCATGTGCCATGATGTTGTGGTGCAGTAGTTCTGGGACCTGTAGTTCAGAGTTCCTTCTCTGAAAACACTCCCTCCCCTGGCGGTCTTCCTCCGCATTGCAGAGAGACGACCTAATATCCCCGGCCTGGCTTGTATGTGGAGCGATGGATACTGCACAGCCAGCGGGAGATACAAAGTTCAAGGCAGAGCCCGAGGAGGAAGCGACATTCCCCATGATGCTAGAGGGGGGAGCGAAGTTCTCCATGAGGCCAGAGGGGGGAGCGAGGTTCTCTGCGAGGCCAGAGGGGGGAGTGATGCTCTCTGTGAAGCATGAGGGGGAAGCAATGTCCTCCATGGAGCAGAATGGGGGAGCAACATACGGTATGAAACAAGGAAAATGAGCAACGTCTTCAGCAGAGCATGGAGGCAGAGCGACGTCCTCAGCTGAGCAGGAAGGCAGAGCGACATCCTCAGCAGAGCAGGAAAGCAGAGTGACATCCTCAGCTGAGCAGGAAGGTGGAGCAACGTCCTCAGCTGAACAGGGAGGCTGAAGGACATTTTCTGTCGACACGGCAGGCTGGACAAGATCCACACTGAGGGAGGGAGGGTGGGGAGTTAGTTTCAGCCTGGTTGCAAGGCTCCCCTTTGGTATACCCCATGACAGAGTACATCACGTTGCGCCATTCCCTATTTGTAATGAAGAATTTTCCCTTTTTCTCCCAGCTTTTCCTTTTCATACAGGGCTTCTTGGACCCTGGAAAATTCTTATTGCATCCATGTTGAGGTCTTACATTCTGTCATGATTTCAAGGCAGACACGGATGTAAGTGCAGATTCAGTTTAACAACAATACAAGCAAAACTGTATCTATAGAACTTGTGACAAAAACACTAAGGCTAAGAATAAACATAAACCAAAGACCATAAACAGAGCAACAGAAACGACAACAAAGAAAAGCAATCGTAAGACAAGGAGTGCAGTGCAAACTGTGGCTATACACATGAGTGCTCCTTCACATGAATGAAGTTCAGGTGCAGGTGATCATGTGACATGATGGTGTGGTGCAGTGGCTACTGGGAACTGTAGTTCAGAGTTCCTTCTCTGATACATTACAGTAACAAAGCTTCTCATTATTATGTAGACTTGAACAGGGTTTATATTGTATAGCAGGGAGCTAGTATGTTCTTTTCCAGATAGAAAGCTCACCTTGAGTAAGTATTTCTAAGGAATAAATGGCATATTATCCAAAACTACATCAAGGCACTCAATGTGGGGCAGCACTAGAGTTAACACATAATACATAACACATAAGCACATAAATACTCACAGGCGGTTTATATAGAAAAAGACCATCGAAGATCATTGAGAGGTTAAAAATAGTGGGAAAAATTCAGGGTTATTAAGCGCACACAGACTCAAAAGAAGATCTGAATAATCGCTGAAATAAAGACATGGGAGAGAATTCCCAAATAACTATCAGGGCAGGGACTGATGATCCCTTCCCTGACAGAATGACCCCAGAAGGGAGAAATTTGCAGCAAATGGGAAATAATGAATATTCCCTAAAGATAGAGAATAATAATTGGCCATGGCAGGCCACCTAACAGGCAGGACCAGGAGTTAGGGTCCTATACATATCTTGGAAGGTATGGCACCCACTAATGTAATATATACAGCAGCTGAGGTCAGAGGAACTGTAATAAGGATTTACGATCACAGAGGGGAAGGTTTTATTAACATGTAGTATAGAAGCTGGAGTGAATTAACCACCGATAGGCTACCATCTAGAAGCTCAGTAGGCTCTCACAGGGCATGCACCATCATTCAGGAAATAAGAGCAATGCTGGAAGCCTCCTTCATAGGAAGAAGGAGAAATGTGGCAGGATCGGACAGTACTAGACAGAGATCCCCAGAGCCACAAGGAGGAAGGGAAAACACTGTAAAAACATTTCTCACCACTCCTCCTGAAACTCCAATAAGACCTAACTACACCTGCTCATACGGCCCAACAGATTTCCAGAAGGGAATATGCCAGGTAAAAACTTAATGGTGCAATCACACTGATTCAGGTACAGGGTGATATAGTCACCGAACCAGGGCCAGTGATAATGAATCCAGCTAACAGCCAGTTCCAACATGATGGAGGCTTGGCACGAGCACTAGCAGATAATGCCAGCCCAGAATGGGTCATTGAAGGACAGGAAATGGTAGTAAGAAACAACGGCCAGAGCCATATCTCCCTGCAGTTGTCACCTGATTTCCCACTGAAACTAAGCAGGGCTGATCCTGGCCATTAACTGGATGGGAGATCTCATGGTGAAAACTAAGGTTGCTGCTGGAATTGGTATTAGTGAGGCCAGAGGAACTGTGGGCCTATACTGTAGAAAGACCATAAACACAGGTCTTTCTACAGTATAGAAAGTTTCTATAGTCATAAAAATGGGGACACTATAGAAATAGCACTGTCTTTCAGACAAGATGTTAAACTGAGGTCCTGACTCTGTTTTCATTAAAAATCCCAGGACATTTATCGTAAAAGAGTAGGGGTATACCCCATTGTCCTGGCAAAATTCCCCCATTGGCCCTTCTCTATCATGGCCCCCTAATGATCCACATCGCTGAATTGGCTCCATCACTCTCTCCTCTCCACTAATAGCTGGTGTGCGGTGGGTATTCTGGTACACTATGGCTGTCGTCGCATCATCCAGGTGGATGCTACACACAAGTGGTGGTTGATGAGATTCCCTCCCCCATACTATTTAAAGTGCTTTGAGTTTCAAGGAAAAAAGTGCTATATAAATGCAAGGAATTCATTATTATTATTAAGAAATGGCCCGATACCTGAAGGAGGAGTAGCTTTACAACAGGCTGGAAACTTAACTTAAAATCCACGCTGTAGGGCCGATGGTACTGAAACATCCTAACCAGATGCAATTACATAGTGCTAAGGAGATTCATGCATAACATACTAAGTGAAATGATCAGGCTAAATGGAGATAGTGGTTATGCCTTTGATCTCTACAGGCGTCTTTAATGTCCCTGTAGAAACAAGTACTAGAGCCATGATCCAAGGGATCAGATACTGGGCAAACGTCCGTAGTGAGCTGCATACTCCAATACAGATCATAATAATGCATTCAGACGAGCAAGTGATAAATACAGTACTAAGAGTGACAGCAGAAGAATTAGGCAACAGATACCCTGGGAGAATTTTTTTGATAAAGACCCAGATGGACCAGTAACCCCAGAATATGAACAACCCCTAGAGGAGGAAGGGCTACCCCCAGGAACAATGGCCATACCTAATTTTTGACTGCCACCCCCACAACATGGAGCAGCAGGGAACATAATGAAGCCATCCCTATGGTGGATGAAATGGAAAAATGCATAACAATGGGAAGTGAAAAATGCTTTCCCTAATTATAGGCCTGAACCTTTTTATCCAGAAGTGAGATCAGGAAATACAACGTATCAGGCTACACACCAGGTTCTTCCTTGGGCGCAGACCCACTTAGCAAAAGAAGAGTTATGGGAGCATGAAATAGCACCATACACAACTGCAGGTGCCGCATACAGTTATAAACATGGACACCTCAGACAGAACCCTGAGGTTCGAATCGCAGCAAGAGGAGACCTGGGAGAAAATGTATGTACAGGCCTCACTCAAGCCCTAAGAACTTTTGGCAATTATGACAAATAAGTTAATGAGCCAGGAGCTTATTGACCAGAACAGGAAGAAGCAGAATTTATAACTGTGAATCCAGCTCCAGCCACTTCCTTAAGCAGAGGCGTTAAAGGAAAATCACTGACTCCCAGACAGGTTACATTCACCCTTTACCTTCAACAGTTGAGGGACGAGGAATTTCAGTGGGAGGATGAGATAGAGGATGAGGATTGATACTGGAAAGATACTTTTGACCCCGAAGGAGAAGATTCCCATCCTGAAATGACTGACAGGGACAGACATAGGGCAGCTCTACAGTTAAGAACAACCTAAAGGCACTCCAATCCAAGAAGGGAGGAAGATGCCCCGGAAGGATCCTTACAGGGTTCCTCAGGAATGAGCCTAACAACTCTCATGACCCTAGACCACGAGCAGAAGCTCATAGCGAATATGGTGATTGACAGGATAAAAACAAAGAAAGATCAGGCCAGAGAGCTACTCAGAAAAGCTGTTGCACTAAAACTATCCAAAGACTATCCAAAAACTATCTGCTGGTCCAGTATGGACTGGGATTTAATAGTCCCAACCTGGAAGTATTAGAAGCAATAATGCCCACAGATGAGGCAGAAAGGGAGGAAAGTGACTTTCAGGACAGCACAAAAGAGCTAGGCCTCTTAGTAAACTTTAAAGACATCCGTGATTCTAACCCAGATAAATGGGATACACGTGCTATACTAAAATTACCACAGAAGGGAGTAAGAGAGAAAAGACTTCCAGGCGGCAGAGAGTTTATGCTGATGGGCAGAGAGATAACTGTTGAACAGCTCTCTCAAGCCTTAGTAAGGCATGATAGACAGGGAGACCTTTTAAGATGCATACACTGAAAAAGACATTGGTCCAAATGCACCTCTATCTAGAACTAAGGGACCTAAAAAGCCTCCCCCTTCCCCTCTGCTAGAAAACCTCCACCTAGGACAGCTAAAACCTCACACCAGTTTGTTAGAGCCCAAGGAGGCCTAACTGAAAAGGGACAGCGATATAATCAGGAGCTGAAAAAACAGGGAAGAGTAACTCCCAATAAGGGAAGGGGACAGTTTGTAAAGAAACCTCAGCCTGCTGGAGGATTACAGGCCAAACATCAGGATTACATTCCAAAGGAAAAATGGGAAGAAATGTCTCCTGAAGAGAAGACAAAAATAATAGACAAAATAAAGGAAAAGGGAGAGGACAGAAAGCACCTCAGAAAAAAGTAGGAATGGTAAAGAAACCAGGGTACAAGTACCCAGAATAGGAAAAGGCAGTCTCGCTCAAACAAGCCCCATAGTCAGACAAAACTGAAGAAAATTGCCACTAAGCTCTTTATAAATTATGAAAACACCAGATTCCAAGAAGATACCGGTGCTGATATAACTGTAGTGAAAAGGGGGGAGGCTGGAAAAAAAACTAGGAATAAAATAAAATAAAATTTTTCCTGACTATGAGGGGAAAAAGCAAACTAAAAGATGTACATGAAAAGGGAGAATTAAAGGTAATAATTGGAGCAGAAAATCTATCAGCTTCAAAAGACCTGCTAAAGATTTGTTGGAATAAAGAGGTGAATACACCAGAGGACAAAGAGATAAAGAGAAGAGTTCAGGAAAGCACAGCAACTGATAAGAAAAGATTACAACAAATATTAGAGAAGTACAAGAATAAATGTGCATCCTTTAAAAGTGACTGCGCAAAAGTTGACTCAAAATATGAGCATAGCATTATAGGCAGAATTCAATAGCCACAAAAGCAGTATAAACTAAATGAAAGGGCAATCAAAGAAATAAACCCGACCATAAAAGAATTAACTAAACTAAACATAAAAAGGAAGCTAGGGAAAGATGAAATGGCTGAAACGAACTTGCCAATACAGGCAATAGCCAAGCCAGACGGCACGTGGAGATTAGTAACTAATTATAAGGCCTTGAATAAACTCACTGTGCCTGATACTCGCTACATGATTAATGACCAGGAAATGAGTGATAATGTCCCAGAGGGAAAATACCTGACCAAAATATATCTAGCGAATGGATTTTGGTCAATTCCCCTGAGCAAAGAAAGTCAGGGAAAGACAGCCTTCATGCACAATGACACACATTACGTTTATAGTGTATTGCCTCAAGGTTACATGAATGCTCCTAATGTGTTTCAGGGAGTAATGTTGGAAATCCTAAATGGATTGAACTGTACAGTATATATCGATGATTTATTAATCATAACCGAGACTGAGAAAGAACATTTAAACACTTTAGATGAGGTACTGAGGAGAGTTACAGAAGCAGACCTCAAACCAAGCTTAAAGACCCTTAAAGATTCTAGCGAATCAAACAATATTCAATGAAACCTTTTCAGTAAATGATCAAAAAGATTGGTTGCAAACTATAACTCAGACTGACATAGACTTAGGGAAACTGTTTGACAATTGTAGTATAGAAACAGCTCCTTAATGACAATTCAGCCTCAAGATGCAGCCACTGAGACCTATAACTTGCCCACTAATGTTACTGGCAATGCTTCAAACATTTTTGGAACTAGGTATATAAGATATACAAAGATATATTCAATCACATTGAGAAATAATCTCACACATTGGAGAGTGACTAGGCATCACTATAATTATAGCATTAGCAATAATGCCACTGAATCTACTATTAAGATTAGTTGGTATGGTAAAGAACTGTTGAAAATGACTAGATCTACTAGATACCTGGAATGTTTTACTAAAATATAGCTGAAGAAAAAAAGCAGGGAGCTAATATGTTTTTTTCCAGATAGAAAGCTCACCTTGAGTAAGTATTTCTAAGGAATTTATTGCATATTAGCCAAAACCACATCATCTCTTTAACTTGTTTCCAACATTTAGGAAAAGTCTCATAAGGCTGAACCTAATTTTATAACTTAAGGTTCTATCTTATGAGACTTTTCCTAAATGCTGGATGTTTTGTAAATTGGCTATATAAACAATGATTTGTTAAACATTCATCTGAAAATACAATACAGCCTACTGCAATACATCAACATTGAATCTCATCTAGGACTCAGAGTGGACTTGGACTCAAGTAGTAGACTTGGACTTGACAAGGGTAATATCACATAAACTTGACTTGGACATGAGGGTAATTGCTTTGACTACCACAAAGGATCGCACTGGCTGGAGAGAGAGAGAGAGAGAGAGAGAGGTGTTGGTGAGAGTTTGAGGGTAGGCAGCAATTTAAACTGCAATTACTCTAATAGTCTGACTATTCTAACTACATATACAATGTTTTTTTTTTTTTTTTCTGTTCAATCATATACAGTATGTGGATACTTAAGCCAAATCACTAATGGAGAAGATTGTTTAGATTAACTTTTCACTATGAATATCCCCCATACCATCATTAGAGCTGAATAGCCTTCGCTCACCAACAGTAACTTGCTGTTCTATTATGGCACTAAATGCCATCTCCATGGTAGCTTTAGACAGAGCAAAGTCATGTTATAGAAATGATGTGCCAGCTCCTGCTCATAGTGCTAGACCATGGCCTGAATCTTTTTTCCATCTACATATTTAAACATATCAAAGGATAAACAGCATTTACATCATGAAATGCAGTCATTAGTAGTTACCATTATTGGCTCTGCATGACATTTTATAGAATACAAATTTAATTGACTGTACTAACCTGTAATTTTCTGTAATGTTTTCAGGTAAGTGAAAAGTGTGGAAGATAACTAATGGGGGAAAACACCTCCAGTGATTATACATGGATTCATGCACTTGTATTTATTCATAGATGATACACACAGGCAACAAGATGGTCTTCATTAAATAATACTGGGTAAAATATTTAAAAGATCACTTACAGTTCGAACTCCAAAATGGTTAATCTAACCAGGTTCTAATCAACCTGCATCTTACCAACCTAACAGGTTCTTTGGTTTGATCCCTCTACAAGAAACTTTAAAGGTTCTGCATAGAATATTACAAGGTTTCATTTTAAAAAGATCTATGTAAAACCTCTTTTGAAAGCTAGAGCCATTAAATATTCAAATAATCCTTAAGAAACTTTTTTTCCCTAAAATTGTACATAGGTTTTAGACACTAAATCACAGAATACAGTGTCTCTCTGAAGATTTTGTGGCCTACAATAATGCACCAACTAGTGTTTGATCTAGCTATTTTTGGGAGCAAGTAAAACGGTTATGCCAGAACAGAGATTGTCACGAAATTGCATATTTTTTATGGTTTTCTAATGAATACATAAGCAGTGCAGTACCAGAAAGAAGCCCTTGAGGAATACAAGACAAGCATGCCCCAATTTCTCTCCCATCCTCTAGCCTGCTTTTTGATCCTGAGATCAGTGGAAGAAAACAATGTTGGGTCTGTACACTGTTTAACCATCTCTAGCTACCAAATTATCAACAAACAGAATGTTTATCAACAAGCAGGAAATCTGAAATCAATAATCAAGATTACAGTAAATACTATATATATATATATATATATATATATATATATATATATATATATATATATATATATATATATATATATACATATACACACACACACACACACACACACACACACACACACACACACACACACATTTGTAGTACAATATACTATCTATTTATCTTTCAAAAAATATGGACCGTTTTCAAGAGGAAGGCAAAGTATATGTTCATCTACTTCCTTGCTTCATCCACTGCAGACAAAAATGTATGCGCATGTCAGAGAGTCCATGTCCCAGGATTAGATTCTTTCCCCTTTTCATTAATATTTTATGACTGAAATCATGAGGTGATATTACTTGAAATGAAATGAGCACAGAAACATATGAACTAATTCAGCAGTGACACAGTGACTATAGCCACTTGATAGCCCCATGAGATTACTACAAATTGAAGCAAGGCTGAAGCATGCTGCGATATAAATGAAAAAGCCATCTTATTGTCTCAGTTATAGTAATCAACAACATTCCATGGTCAGCACCACCAGCATCCAGCAGCAGCAACAGCAGCACTGCTTTACAGTTTAATTAGGAGAACAGCACTTCAGAACACTGCCAGTATGAAGCTCTGGATTATTTTCATGTGGGATTAATAAAGTGCACAAATCTTAGGCACTGATGCTTAGTTAGAGGATGTTTTCTTTTATTTAGGCCTGGTTCGTTGCATGAGCTACAATGCCCTCAACTAATATTTGCACCCTTGGTAAATATGAGCAAAGAAGGCTGTGAAAACCTTTTTTGTTTAACCTTTTGATCTTTTTTTCAAAGAATTCACAAAAATATTCTGCTCATGGATATCAAACTATCGCAAACAAAACACAAGTTTATAAAAAAATAATAATAAATATAGGTGCGCAACAATTATTGTCACCCTTTTAGTCTATACTTTGTGCTACCTCCATTTGCCAAGATAACAGCTCTGAGTCTTCTAAAATGCCCAATGAGGTTGGAGAATATATGGCAAGGGACGATTCTGATGGCAAGGGACCAATCTGAGATCATTCCTCCATACCGAATCTCTCCAGATCCTTCAAATTTCAGGGACCATTCTGGTGAACTCCCCTCTTTAGTTCACCACACAGATTTTCCATGGGTTTCAAGTCAGGGAACTGGGATCACCATGGCAGGACCTTGATTTTGTGGTCAGTAGATTATTTTTGTGTTGATTTTTATGTATGATTTAGATCATTGTCCTGATGGAAGATCCACCACAGCAAATTTGACCCTTTCTGGCTGACGATAGAATATGATCCCATTTTAAGTTCCAGTAGAGTCTGGCAAACTAAAGATGCTTGAGTTTGTTTTTGGATGAGAATAGAGGCTTTTTTCTTGAAACCCTTCCAAACAACTTGTGTGATGTAGGTGACTTCAGATTGTATTTTTAGAGACTTTCTGAGCCCAAGACACAACTAACTTCTGCAATTATCCAGCTGTGATCCTCTGAGATTTTTTAGTCACTCAAACCATCCTTTTCACAGTGCATTGAAACAATATAGACACACGTCCAATTACAGGTTGATTGATAACATTTCCAGTTGACTGGAACTTCTTAATTATTGCCCTGATGGTGGAAATTGGCATTTTCAATGCGTGTGCTATTTTCTTATAGACACTTCCCATTTTGTGAAGCTCAACAACCTTTTGCTGCATCATCACTGCTATATTCCCTGGTCTTACCTATTGTTATGAATTACTAAGGGAATTTGGCCTATGTGTTACCTCATATTTATAGCCCTGTGAAACAGGAAGTCATGGTTGAACAATTTTCTGTTCCTAGTCTCAAGATGAACTCTAGCAGATTCTCCAAGATTCTCAGCAAAACTCACCAGCCAGTTTCCTTATAAAACTGCACAACGTGTACCTGAGACTACTGATGTATTTTTAATCCAAAGGATTTTCACACTAAATATTGACTTCGTTTAGTTTATAGATTATTGCTCTTTACAGTATTTTATTATATTGAAATTCAATTAAATTCAATGTCATTATTTTTGAAGGCATGTTTGCATCACAGCATTTCTTTGCATGTGCTTAAGATTTTTGCACAGTACTGTATGTCAGTATACTCTGCAGTCAACCCAGACATTCAGTTATGATATATGACACCAATGTTTGTAAGTGTTGCAACTCCAAATGTGAAAGAACTAGAAATAGAATCTAGGTAGTGTTGGAGAAACATGTTGATGCAATGACGTCAGTCAGGAAGCAGTTAAAATAGGCAATAAATAATTAGATTTTTTCACGCTATGAAGTTGTGAAATCTCATGACTAAATAACAGGTAAATGCCATCTACACCTTCAATTTTTCCAACACATCATTTACAAACACAACACTATCTCTTGTTAACAGATAGGTTTGTCTCACCCTCACATGCTGTTTTTAGGAAGTACCTGAGACAATCAAAGCTCAAAAAATGGCTAGACATGGGAGCTTTGTGCAAGTTCATCAGGCACATACCATCTCATCATGAGGCGACAAAGCTATGAATAATTAACATTTTGAAAGCTATAATATATTTTTAAAAAATCCCCAGTGCCATATAGTTAGATAACTCAGATTCTCTAGTTTTCCCTTTAAACTAAGCAGGAATGACTTCCAGTGTACACAGTATACATCTCTAGAGGAACCTTTTGACTGGGATTCTGTAGAGCACTGTTAAGAAAGACTACACCTCCCAAAGATTTTCCAAAATCCTTGACCCAAAACATTTTTCCAATATCATTACTGGACAAGCAGTACTTAATCAATAACAGAGATGAGAGATGACAGATGTCAGTAGCAGAGTTTCCTTAAAGAGCAGGAAAACTAAGCAGTATTCTGCCATTTATTCTTATTTCTCTACGCAAAAAAATTGAGTTTGCAATCTTGTGGTTACTAATTTGAGACAAGTTACCACTGTGGTAATGCTACAGTACAACAAGATTTTTTAAACATATTAATTTCATGCTAAGATTTGCAGTTCTTAGCAGTTTTTTTTTCTTCACATTTTTAGTGCTAGCAGAACTTACATTAATTCATAAAGTATAAGGGATTTCCACTATGACACACCTGTACTTATTACAATGCATTCATGGAAATCCAGAATAGACTGGCATTCTTGGCTCATTGTGCAATTTAGCCATGTTTTCTTTGTGTGACACAGTTTTGATTGTCAAGTTAAATATATCACAAAACAGCACAGATCAGAGCATAGCTGACTTAATCAGAGCATCGCTGACTTAAGGTCTTCTTCCAGTCACATCATTCAGACTAGGTTGAAAGTTCTAATCTGAATAATCACAGCCCTCAAATACTCAGCACCTCCTACTATTTCAACCAGTGGAAACTAGCCACAACAAAGGCATTCTTTGAGCATTAGTAATAAGAGAGGCAGCTTCAAATCCATTGATTGATCATAATAATGCTTTTACAAACCCCAAAAGACTTTATATGTTCTCTCTGTTAATATGCCATGGGCTATGAGAGACTGCACATTAATCATGGAGCCAGCAATAGCACTGTATAATGAGTGGTGGTTTGCTGTGAGCCATTTCTGCTGCAATGAAATTGCGATGGAGAGAATGGTATCGGAACAATTTGTGTTTCTTGCACCATACAGTAGATCAGGGTGCCTGTTCTTCTTCTTATTCCAGATTTTATTCTATAATAAAAGAAAAAATATATGTATACCTAGGTTTATTCAAGTAAGAATTATGACTACCTTTTTACACAAATATTTTCATATGAAGTAGCATGGCGATTATATTATTATAATTTTTTAAAGGTGTACATTAGTGACAACTCATGATATAATTTGAAATTGAATCCCAATCGGAATACTAATAAAAGTGTGTAAATTCTGCCTGAGATCAAAGACAGAATGTCTCCTCTCATCACATTTTCCCTTCTGCTCGCAGCAGAAAAGAGGTTTCATAACAAGATTTAGAAAGCTGTTAGACCTAAGGCAGCTGTTATGTCTTAGTTGAAGGGTGTGTAGGGGGAGTACAAGAAAAAAATGCACTTGATTTCATGCTGTTAAAGTAGACAAGTTGTTCTTAAACTCAAATGATTAGTGCTTATGGCTTGAATACTGCTCATTTACACTCCATCAGATTTTAGATTAAAATCTTAATTAGTCATACTTCCATAACAAAATGTGTGGAGCACATGTATGTGGTTCCAGGAAGCGCTGTGACTTGAGTCATAGACTGTCATGTCTAGCTGCCAAGATGAAGAGAATGGAGATGCAGCTCTGGCTGTGAGACCATCTGTCTCCCTCGTCGGTCCATGGATGAAACAAGCTCCTCTCCCTTGTGTCTTTCCATACCCACAGTGCACTGCTGAGGAGGAGAAGGTGGTGCTGGCACCAAGCTAAAGAGCAGCTTATTGAAATCTTTCCCAATGGATGAAGTATTGTTTGTGTTGATAATAGAGAAAAAGCTTTGGTTATGCCTTCACAGAGCATATTCATTAGCAGCGGGCAGTCAGAAATCCAGGCTAATGAATGCAGACTCAAATCCAAGGTCACATGCTTTATTCTCAGGCATCAACACTGCAAGCATCATTCTCACGTAATGCAAGCTGCTCTGATCTTTTTGGCAAATCTTCTGTTTGATAAAAGATGTCAACAAAGTTAATTTATCCATCTGGTCAGTTATGCGTTTGAGAGTTATGCTCAGAATAGTCTCTAGGCCATTTATCTACCTGGCATTCATCTAATACTCACTGAAAATACCTTTTAATTTGAGCTCCTTTCTCACCAGGCAATAGCTTGCTTTAATTTTTCTGCAACCACTAGCACTTCTAATATAAACTTATTGAGAATAAAATGCAGAAGTACACATTAGTAAATCTAGTAAGCTTTCACTTTATACCTTTGATGTCATAAACAAATCAGTTCTAGGTTTAAAAATTAAGCCAGAGCTACAAAATAGTGGTAAGAGTTCCATGCACTTCTGTGTAATCAATTTAGTTTCCATGTGAAAGGTGGGGATGGTGGTAGATCAGGTATGTGTCACAGGTAGTGTTTGAGCTAACACTTTCACTCTTCTCTTCTCTGAGCTGATAATAATGGATGGCATGAGCAAGCCTCCCCATCTGTCATCCTTGTGACAGCCAAGTGAATGCAGTAAGCCTTGAAGCTGTTACACAAGCTAAACCCAGCAGCCAAGAATACCGAACCCATTAGCTCACAAGACAGAATAAATACTGTTGACAAAAAGAAAGAGATGTGTATGTCAGAAAAATTGACCATAAGACCAACAGAGTGAACAGTATCACTTTAATGATGAGAGAACATTACAGCATCCTAACCAAGTTTATAAAGCAACTGACATTTAATTTTTAATCGTTAAGGTTTAATATTATACAGTGAAGGCAGAAGACTGAGAATAACCATCATATAAAAATAGTAAAGCAAACAAACGAGTGCTTAAAATATTTCTGACACCACACCTACACTTTGCAGCACCCTAAAAGAAAGAAAGCAAGCAAAATAACCTTGGAAAATGAAGATGGGTGCCAAGTTATTTTTACGATGCTAACAAACCCAAAACATTGTACAACTGCACATAGAAAAACAGACTGCAGAGAGCTAATATTGCAGAGAGGAGAACTGGAGAATAGTCTCTGCAATTGCAGAAATAAAAAATAAGACAGTTACATTTGATAATACAGGAACTGTTCATCAAACCGATTAAAGATTAAGGAATAGGAAGTATAGGAAAAATCTTTGCCTCTCATAAAATCTCATAAATGTAAACCTTGAGCTTTGTATTCAATATTCTACTTGTTATGTCTCAGGGAAGGATCTGCGATGTGAAGAGAGATAGCTCTTTGAAGGTCTGAATACTCTGCATTAAATAGCTTTAGAGATAATTGGAAGAACATCTGTGGTACAACATTCATCTTGTTTCTTATGCATTCTGTTTTACTGTTTATATGGATGAATTATTTTTGTAAAGTATTAAATTGAAAAATAAATTAGCTCATGAGATTACCTTGCTTTTCCATATTTGAAGCGTGATCTAGAATTCAGTAGGGAGTAAAGCATATTCTTCAGGACAGCATAACCCTTGAAAAACATCAACCTTTAACAAATCATTGTCACTCACATTATCAGTGTCCCACTTTATCATTGTCACATTATCAGTGTCCTAAGTAGTTTTTCAGCGTCAATATGGTTTCTACATTTGAGGCGAAATGTTTACATACACCTAGGCTAAAGACAATCAAACTCAATTTTTCAAAACTCTACACATTTCACGTTACCAAACATTTCCTGTGTAAAGGTGATTAGGGCCTCTCCTTTATTTTTATTCCAAAATAATAGCTGAGTTCAGATTTATTTCTGCTTTTATTTACTATAGCAGATTTTAAGTATGCCAAAAGTTTACATACATTTTGTTAGTGTTTGGTTTTTACAGTACTTTGGATTTTTTCCACCATTAAGCCATTTTCTTACAATTTTGGTGGTATGTTCAGGACAATTGTCCTGCTTAAAGACCCACTTACAACCAAGTTCTAACTTTCTGGCTGATTTCCTGAGGTGTTGATTCAGTATTTCTAGATAATGCCATGATTTCATGATGCCATCTATTTTCTGAAGTGCACCAGCCCCTTTTCAAACAAACCAAATACAGTCTGTTCTTTTTATGCCAGTCTTCGTGTAGGGGCTTCTTCTTTTGCACAGCAGCCTTTCAGGCCGTGGCAATGTAGGACTCTCTTAATGGTGGATGTACATACTTTGCTACTTGATGCCTCCAACTCCACCAGTTCCCCTTGTGATTATCTATGTTCATTCACCCCAGGACATAATTTGTGCCACTTTACCGATTGATGCTGCGTCTGTGCGCTGTGTCTTTGTGTTTTTGTATTTGCATACAATAGTTTGTACAGATGCTAGTGGTACCTTTAGTTGTTTCAGTATTACTGCTAAGGAGGAACTGGACTTGTGGAAGTCCAGAGTTTTTTTCTTGCCTGAGTTGCTTGAATTTTCCTATGGTATCAATGGCTAAAAGGCACTATCTTGAAAGGTCAGACCTTAAATATAGCCAGAGGTGTGCTCACAATTAACTCCAAATTATGGCAATTGGGCAAGCAGAAGCTTCTAAAAGTGCTTGCATCAATTTCTGGAATCCTTTGACTCTGCTAATATTTGACCCAGTAGAATTCTGAAATAATAATAAATGAAAGCTAAATAAATCTGTCTCTACTTGATTGTTTTAAAATTACCTCTAATGTGACCAAAGTAGATACCCTAATTGACCAAAGCAAATGTATGGTAACTTGAAATGTATTGTGAAAAATGTCTGGTTTATGCATGTAACCCTGTTCCCTGAGAAGGGAACGAGACGTTGCGTTTAGCATAACACTATGGGGAGCGCCCTTGCGAAACTTGTGAAAAATCATGCCTATTTATAGGCCTGCTGTGATCAGGTGATGTGGCAATTAAACACATCGTGTGATATATATATGGCACCTGTGAACAAGCCTCTATTATCTGAAGCGAAGACGCAATTCACAGGCCTACCCTGGTATGACAAAGCTACCCAATGTCTCATTCCCTTCTCAGGGAACAGGGTTACATGCATAACACAGATGTTCCCTTTCAAAGGGAACTCCACGTTGTGTTAAGCATAACAATATGGGAACGAGAATACCCGCTCCGTCATACCGAGGGTATGGCCTGTTCAAAAAGATCCAAGCCAAAGGGTCACTGCAAGACACTCGAGCCTGGGGCGGAATGAATATCCAGGCTGTAATATCGAATGAATGTGTGTGGCGTAGACCATCCTGCAGCGGCACAAGCATCCTGTAAGGATACCCCATTGGACAAAGCCTTCGAGGAGGCGACCCCCCTAGTGGAATGAGCCCTTATGCCCAGAGGCATAGCAAGACCACACGCCTCATAAGGTATAGAGATTTCTTCCACTATCCAATTAGAGATGCGCTGCTTTGACCCAGCATCACCTCTATAGTTGCCACAAAGCAGACCAGCAGCTGCTCCGACTTACGCCACTGGCTGGAACGGTGGACGTAAGTATAGCGAGCCCTTACTGGACACAGCAGGTGCATTCTCTCTTGTTCCGGTGTGAGGAACAGAGGAGGGCAGAAAGCCTACAACACCACAGGCTGGGCAGCAGATGTAGGCACCTTAGGAATATAATCCAGCCTAGGATACAGGAAGGCCTTGGCTAATCCAGGGGTAAAGTCAAGGCAGGAAGGGAAAACAGGGAGAGCTTGTAGAGCTCCTACTCACTTGAGAGATGTCAGGGTCAGCAGAAGAGCTATCTTTAGAGTCAGAAGCTTCTCAGAGGCTGACTCTAAGGGCTCAAATGGGGCACCTGACAGAACTTCCAGGACCACAGAAAGGTCCCAGGAAGGTACTTGCACTTGAGCGCATACAATTTCCTCCTGGATGGTGTTCTAGGGTTTGACATGGTCTCTACGACCTCAGTTGTGAGACCAGAATCTATGAGCTGGTGCCCCTCAGGGGCCAGACCCACAGTTTCCATCATTCCGGCCAAGGGTGATAAATCAGCCCTCCGGCTTGAGACAGTATATCCCTGCGGATGGGAATCTCCCAACGAGTGCTTATCCAAGGAGGGATATTATCTCTGAGAACCATATTTGAGCTGGTCAATAAGGTGCTACTATCAGCAGATGTAGACTGTCTTGGCGAACTCTCTCTAGAACTTGTGGGAGCAGAGTGATCGGGGAAAAAGTGTACAGATGTGACCTCAGCCATAGGTGCACCATGGCGTGCAGCCCTAATTGTGCAGGAGGAGTGAGGGTGAACCACAACAGGCAGTGTGTTGTCTCCTTGGAGGTGAACACATGCAGTCCCGCTTGGCCAAATCTCCACCATATGGACTCCACCACTTGTGGATGGAGCCACCAATCCCTGGGCCTCAGCCCCTGTCTCAACAGCATGTCTGCCCCCACATTCCAGTTGCCCAGAATGTACATTGCACTCACTGCCAAAACTTTCCCTCTGCCCAGAGAAGAACTAGTTGCACCTGCCTAAACAGGGGGCGTGAACGTAATCCCCCCTGGTGGTTGATATATGAGACCACCGCTGTATTGTCTAACACATGGTGACCGCTCAACTGAGGAGAAGAATTTCAGTGCTAGGAGTATGGCCTACACTTCTATGCAATTTACTTGCCACACTAGATGAGGGCTGCTTGAGAGACCATGAGGGAGGCATCTGACATTACCGTCTTGCAATAAGAGACACCCTTAGAGTATGACCCAAGGTTACAAACCGGGGACACCTCCAAGTTCTCAGAGCATGTAGGCATTAACACATGACACTGATTACTCTCAGGGGTTTTACAGTTGGTTTTATGACTATAAGTCATTCCCTTCAAATGCTATTGAAGTTAGAAACATGTATATCAATATGTAAATTTACAGACGGTCCCTTAATTTGTGCATATCTGTGAATACCGAACGTCCAATGTCAAGCCAACTTTATGCCAGGCCGCTAGGTTCATCTTCTCTTGTGGCTTGTCAGCACAATCCCACTACTAGGGGCTGGCCCAGAGTAACATGTTGCAATAGTATTGGCAATCCATTGCTCTTGATGTGAAGACTTGAATTTTAAGACCCGAATTTTAAGACCTGAATTTTTGCAACCTGAATTTGTGAGGTTGAAAAATAATGTGTTGAAATATTACCTGGCGAATAATGAAGATGGTATTTTAACAACTGACTATTTTGGAACTGTATTTTATGAAGGTGAATATGTGTGTGTTGAATTTTGAATGCTGGAATTTTGTTTTCAATCAAAATATACAAACCCAATGAAATGCAGATGAAACTAATTCAAGCATTGATATTGCTGTGGGGTTTTATATATATATATATATATATATATATATATATATATATATATATATATATATATATATATATATATATATATATATTGCTGTGGGGTTTTATATATATATATATATATATATATATATATATATATATATATATATATATATATATATATATATATATTTGTGTCAAATTGCTGGGCAGAAAAATTCAAGTATTGTTATTGCGATATGTTTTTATTCAATTTATGTAATTCAACATGCCATTTTGCCTTGAGGACATTTGGCACTATTATACTTCCATACTTGGGCTTCCTCCAAATCAGATGCTAAAGAAAATGCTGATTCTGTCTGTATTTAGTACAAAACAGAGAGCAGATAAGCTCCATGCCTGGAACAAAAGGAGTGTAGGAGAACTAGATTCTTGCTCAAACCTACACGGTTGGATGTCACTGTGCAGCAGTAGCTCAAAAAATCCTCATCCGTTGACTTGGTTCTCTCAGTTGAATATTCAGTCACTCTATAACAATAATGTACTTACAAAGCAGTAATTAGCAGTAGTCAGCTATCTATCTCACTTCCTTGAACATACCATTATCTAGTGAGTGCCCCACCTTCATTCTCTCCATTCCCCTTCCCATCCAAATATCCACCAAAACCCCACTGTAGCAATTCTTATTTTGTATGCATCTCTAAGGTATATAATCTGGAGAGGGTTTCCCTAGTATTAAAACTGGGAAATTTTTCTACAGAGCTTGCTGCGTCATTTACAAGTAGGCATGTTTGCAACAGCTAAATCAATGATTACAATTTTGAGTTTGGCTGGTAAAGACAGGACTCATTAATTGTATTGGAACATGCTTCATCTGCAGGACCCGGACAGCATTCTTGGGGGAAGAGTGAACTGAGTCTAAAGCACCTGAAATAATTATGCATAAGTTGCAGGAAATATAAAAATCAATGCAAATATACTTTATAAAATCTTGTAGTCTTTTTTTTTCCTAGGAAAAATGGTTAGGATATCAATTACATTGACAACCACTGAACTGGAAGGTAATGTAAAAGACTGGAAACAACATAGACAGTACCAAAGAAGTCCATCAACAGATCCCCAGTAAAAAGTTGGGCCACACACACGTGATATTTCAAAGAACCACAATTACCTCTTTTCTCTATATTTCACTGCATACTGCAGCACCACTGAGTTTTAGCTCCAGAGTTGAATAAGATATGAATACCATCAAAGTTCTTGGCCACAACGATCGCACGTCTAACTGACCTTATGAGTGAAATAGAGCTTTTACCACAAAGCAGAACATTCTCATGGGTATAAAATCTGTCATTCCTACCTCATCTGAAACCAGTTTTTCTGTGTCTTACAATATGTAACATTAGAATTACTCTAGAGACATGGATCCCTGACCAATATGAAAATTGTCTTCCAACAATGAAGGTGTTATTCTCTCCTCTTCCCCAAACCCTGTCCCTGTTAACAGATGGTTTCAGTCTGGGAGTCTATAGTGTGGGTGTATGTTTTGGTAGGCTTCACAGCTCATAGGTCCCAGCCAGTGAGTCCATTGTCAACCAATATGCTGATTTCTTTAGTCAATGATCAGGGTATTTATTCTTTGCCACCTATACAGTGAGCTGTGGATTATAAAATTCCACTCAGGCTTCCACTTTATTGTCAATTCTTTTTTAAATGTACTTTATCAAAATAGATATAAAATTTAATTTATGTAATGCATACATCAATTCCAACATATGCACATGCTGTTCTAATTAAACAGCACAGTATAAATATTAGAACTCAGTAGCAGCTCATGGACTCAATTATAGACCAGCCTGGCCCGGTTGGCTGTCCAAATAACTAAATCTCTGGTTCCTTTTCTACCCTCTTTCTCTCACCTTGTATATTCACTGGCTGTAAATGTGGTCCTACACATTGCTGAAATCACTTTCACACCCTACACTCTCCCTTGTTGTCATAGCAACATGATCCAAGAGATCTTTCAGCATCCTCTTGAGCAATGGTTTTGTTTTCCTAAGTCAAAGATGAACATACAGTAACAATGTTTGTGAACAATTGTTTTTCCTCTTCACAGATGAGGCTGTTTAAATATTTCCTTTAAATATTTATCCAATAAGTGCACTTAAAATAATAAATTATTTTGAAGTTCAAACATTTGATGGTGACAATGAACAATTTTCTATTTTGACTCATATTGTTGAGTGTTTCATATTGTTTTATTGCTTTATTGTTGTTGTTTTTTTTTTTTTTTTAAATAAGGTATAAAAACCACCTTATATTTTAGTTATCAGTAAGGCTAATGGTACTCTACAGTACACATGTAGGGAAGTATACATATCAGGTATGATCAAGTATGTGATATAATATAATATTTGATAAACTGCATCAGTTTATCAGTTATTTAAAAAAGAACACTCCCCCCCCCCTCTCTCTCTCTCTCTCTCTCTATCTATCTATCTCTATCTCTCTCTGACTTTTTCTGTTTCTCTGTCTTATGAGAATGCAATTGCATTTTGCAAACCAAGCAAAAATGTCACTGTTTTTATATAATGTTTTGCATATTTTGCAAGTGCTAATAAGAATTTCAAAAACACTTTACATATGAATCATACGGTGATGTAACATATTTTAATTTCAGTCCGAATCTGGTTAAATCATTACCAATTAACTGAAAAATTATAATCTTCCCCATTCTGTCTCAGTGCTGCAGGAGATAACCACACACTGACTTTCAGCAACAATTAGCATTTGCAAATCCTATATGGCAATGGTTGCTGTTGTCTTAGCATGCATAATGAATGATATGTGAAGCGGAAACATCTCTGAGAGTACAAACAAGATGACCCCGGTACCAATGACTGATGAACATGCACGCGCACACACACACACACACACACACACACACACACACACACACACACACACACACACACACACACACACACACATTGTGTGTGAGATTTAGCTTAACCAACAGACAGAGTGAGAAGAGAGAATAACAATCCACTTGACAGCTCTGGTACCCCAGGGCCACAAATGTATTGCTCAGGTGAAAATGAACTGATATACTGTGCTTTTGGTGTTAGAGATAGGCTGTAAAACTCTCATTGCCACAAATTTATAGTTACATTACCACATCATAGACAACATAAAGCAATTCTCTGTAACTGACATCAAGGAGAGGGAAGATCTAATTCTAGTTAAAATAATTGGAAATTGTCATTAGAGAACTTGTTTTTTGTGTTATATATCAATCTCTGCTTATTAGTAATAATTCAGCAGTGTTAAACCTTTTTGTATAAGATCAAATGCTCCCTTTCAAATATCCCTGAAGCTCCATACATGTCTAATCCTCAAAGCTGCACTTCAGAACCTGTCTGTGAGATGGACTAAAAGGCATATCGATTCCCTCTTTTCTTTCATGGCTACTCACAGCAATTTCCTAAATGGAGATTACAGAAGAGGCATTTGAAATTACGAGAAGTAGTCTGACATGGCCTCTGCATGCGTGAACAAGTGTCTTACCAAAAAAGGTCATTTAATTTCTTAGAAATTTTAGAAAACGACTCCATTACTCAGCCTGTTTAGCACAGAGGGATGCTGTATTAATTCCATCTGGAAATGGTGCCATGGAACATTAGGTTTTATCGTGAGGTCCTAGATGGATCTTTCTCTGTTTGATAGTTGCTTAATGATCTTCTGTGCTGCTACAAAAAGGTTACAACAACAATTAGTATATCTGAAGAGATCATTGTTTTGCAAAGTGCCACCAGATGAAACATCTTTCAACTGTCCAACCAGTGCATCTTACCTACAAATTACTCAACAAGCATGATTATTGGATGGGCAGGGAAGGTGGATTTAGAAATTGGACATTGGGATAAAAATTTACTTCAGATCATCTGTCCAAAGACAATGAATCCATTTTGTCTTGAAAATAATTTATAATCGGAATTACTACACCTGAAACTGTAGAAAATGATTAAATCTCAAAATAGTAATTATCATAAAAATAACATTAATAATATATTGGTATGTATAGAAACAATCTGGAGATTTAAACTCAGTATCAAGCTAGTCAGCACATTGTTTCACAGGTCTTGTAATATCGTCTATTGATCCTTATAAATTTCAGAACAACTCCAATCCATGTATCACAGGGATTTTTATCCAATGATGAGGGCACTGAGCAGCTGCAGTTGTGTATTCTAGGCTGGTTGCCTGCTATTGATTTGTTCAGGTCGATACAAAACAACAAAGGTGGCACATAGTGAAATTATATATTTATTTTTAAAAGTAACTGACCTGGAGTGGCAAGTCTTAGTATACAAGCATCAGGTGAAATCTATACCATGCACTCATTCCAGAAAGCTGTGCAAATTAGAATGGCAATAACGAAATTTGAGGGGGAAAAAATGGCAATAGAATTGGCATGAAACATATACAGTATATGTATGTTTATATAAAAAAGGACATTAAGGGAGAATGCTATGCTATTATGCAATGTTAAGTCCTCTCTGCAGGAGCATAGTCTTTGACATCTTTGGATTAAATCTGTGCACCATTAAGCCATTAAGCTTGAGGCTAAATGTCTAATTGATATAACATTGCCGGGGAAAATCATCTTACCTTTTTTAAATGAGGTATGTGATTAAGACACTAAATAGCAAAGACACTAAAACTAAACAACAATTTCAAGGTCAGTACAAGTCTTCGTATGTACATATATATATATATATATATATATATATATATATATATATATATATATATATATATATATATATGAGAGAGAGAGAGAGAGAGAGAGAGAGAGAGAGTTTAAAATTGTTTAAGATTTTGCATTAGATGATTAACCATCGTTTAACATTTTGTCCTTTCAATCATCATAAATCATTGCTTTTTTTCAGTCTGCATTGATTAGGGTACATTTATGCATACATTTTTATGTGGATGATAATGTTCTCCTTCTGTTGCTGGAGTCATCCACATTGGTATAGCTAATGTGCCCTCTGATGGAATTATGGTGGAACTGCATCTACAGATCTGCTTCTTGTTACCAAAGTTGATCAATATATACAACCCTAATTCCGAAAAACTTGGGACAGTATGGAAAATGCTAATAAAAACAAAGAGGAGTGATTTGTAAATATTCTTTGACTTGTATTTAAACAGAAAAACATATGAAGATAAGGTATTTGATGTTTTACCTAAACAACTGCATAGTTTTTTGAACATAAACATTTACTTTGAAATTAATGCATGCAACACGTTCCAAACAAGTTGGGTCGGGGGCAATTTAGGACTAATAGCAATATGACAAGTTGAAACGAGAAGGTGATATGAAACAGGTGAGGCAATCGTCTAATCATAGTATAAAAGGAGCCTCCAAAAAGGCCTCTTCCTTCAAGAGTAAGGATGGGTCGAGGCTCACCAATCTGCCAACAGATCCATCAGCAAATAATCCAATACTTTGAGAACAACATTTCCCAAAGACAAATTGGTAGGATATCGGGCATTTCACCTTCTACAGTGCACAATATAATTAAAAGACTCCGGTCAAATCTCTGTGTGTAAAGGGCTAGGCCGAAAACCACTTCTGAATGCGCGTGATTGCCGATCCCTCAGATGTCACTGTCTTAAAAACCATCATGAGTTTGTAATAGACATCCTGACGTGGACTCTGGAATACTTTGGTTAACCTTTGTCAACACCATTTGCCACTGCATCCATATATGCATGTTAAGGCTTTACTATGCAAAGCAGAAACCATGCATCAACATTGTCCAGAAGTGCCATCAACTTCTCTGGACTCATTCTCATCTGAGATGGACAGTAGCACTGTGGAATCATGTTGTGTGGTCCAACAAGTCAATATGTGTTATAGTTTTTGGACAAACCAGCTGTTCTCTGGGCCAAAGAGGAAAAGGATCATCCAAGTTAATACCAGCATCAGGTCCAGAAGCCAGCGTCTGTCATGGTATGGGGTTGTGTCAGTGCCCATGGCAAGGGTAACTTGCACATCTGTGAGGGCATCATTAATGCAGAAAGATAAGTATACATTTTGGAGCAACATATGCTGCCATCCAGAGCAGGACGATGCTAAACCACATTCTGTCCAGATTACAAGCGCATGGTCGCATAAGCAGAGAGTGCTGGTGCTAGCATGGTCTGCCTGAAGTCCTGACCTGTCTCCAATTGAGAATGTGTGGCTCATTATGAAGCGCAAAATAAGGCAACAAAGGCCCTGTACAGTCTCACAGCTGAAGAAATGCATAATGAATGAATGAGAGTGTCTTCTGTGTCCAAATGCTTAAAGAGTGTTATTAAAAGAAAAGGTGATGCTACACAGTGGTAAACATTCGACTGTGCCAACTTTTTTGAAGAGTGTTACAGTCATCAATTTTGAAATCAGTGTATATTTTCAAAAATTAATTAAATTCACAAAGTAAAACATCAAATAACGTGTTAATGTGTTTTCAATATAGTACAGGGTGAGTTGAATTTTCAAATGACTTTTTTTTGTTGCATTTTCCATACTGTCCCAACTTTTTCAGAATTGGGGTTGCATACTCACCCTCCACTTTATTAGGAACACCTGCTTATTTAACTGCTTATCCAATCAGCCAATCTTGTGGCAGTAGCACAATGCATAAAATAATGCAGATGCAGGCATTCGGTTCAGTTAATGTTCACATCAAACATCAGAATGGGGAAAAAAGTGTGATCTCTCTGACTTTACCATGGCATAGTTGTTGATACCAGATGAGCAGATTTCAGAAACTGCTGACCCCTTTGAATTTCACACATCAGTCTCTAGAGTTTACACAGAATAGTGGAGGGGGGGGGGCATTGAGTGAGTGTTAGTTCTGTGGGTGGAAATGCTAAGATAAGAGAGGTAAGAGGAAAATGGCTAGATTGCTTCAAGCTGCCAGGAAGGATATTGTAATTCATATAATCACTCTTTTCAACCATGATGAGCAGAAAACTATCTCAGCATGCACAAAACATGGAACATTGAGATGTATGGGCTACAACAGCAGAAGACAACATTGGGTTCCACTCCTGTCAGCCAAGAACAGGAATCTGAGGCTATCATGAGCACAGGCCCACCCAAACTAAAGATTAGAAAAAATGTCACCTAGTCTTTTTCCAGATTGGAAAACTGCATAAATGAGCAGGTGTACAGGTGTTCTTATTAAAATTATTATTATTATTATTATTTTCATTGTATTACTCATCCAAAAGACTTAATCATCGTAGAAACTCACTGACCTGGGTGAGTAAAACCACTGTAGCCAACTTCAGCTATGACAGCAGAAAGTTTTAGGTTATTGCTGTCTTGTGTAAGACTACTGTTGCTCTTTTTCATCAGTTTTCTTTCACCTATAAGCTTGGCAGAGCTTAAAAGTCAGCCACATGCTCTGCATACCTTTGAGAATATTAAAGAGAAAAAGAAAGATGTTTTTTTCCTGGTGTCATATGTGGGCAGATGGCAAGAAGTCTCATGTGCATCTTTATACATTCTTCAACAAAGCTCAGTAAAGCATGAAGCAGACCATACTCCTGTGACTTTGGTGACATTTCTTCCATCTGATTGATTTTCCTCTGCATGGCATGTTAATTAATTAATTAACCTGGAGAAAATGAGGAAAGAAAACATTTTACTAATTATTTTGCTTAGTTTCAAATGTAGCATATGTAGTAATAATGAAAAGAACACTGTACAAATAACACTGTGCAAAATCACTCCAGCTGTTTTAGGAAGAGACATACAGACAAGTTACACTTTTTGTGTCATCATATTAAAGTTGTGCTCCTTTGTTCTTTAGTTTTGTTCATGTAGGTGATGGTGAGCATGCATGCCCATTCTGTGGGCTGACTCACCAGAGTACAGCCCCAGGTTACCTGCCCTCAGGCTGCCTCTGCTTAAAGCCAAAGCTCTTCATACTGAGATCAGAGATCAGAGGCCCATAAGAAAGCTCCTGTCACTTATGTTTTATTCATCCAAGATCACACGCCTCTGGTTTCTTAGAGTAGTGCTTCTGAACTCCAGTCCTGGGGACCCACTCTCTACACTGCTTACGAGTTTTCTTTGCTCCCAACACACCTGATTCAGCACATCAGCTAAGAATTAGGTGTGCTGGAAGTAGAGAAAAATATTAAATTGTGCAGGATGAGTGCCCAGAACTGGAGAAAAGTTACAGTCTTAGAGGATATTTTTATGATTGCCACATATAAATTTAAATACTGTGATTTGAGATGTATTTATGTTACATTTGGTAAATCTTGTATTGTATCATTCAAATAATTCAATTTAGATGGAGTTGATGCAGTTATGACTGTTGTGCATTGTACCATAATGAACACATGACACTCTCATATATGACACAGTATTCAAAATGAGTACTACACATTAGACATTTATTTGCAATAATAGTACATGGCTCTCTCCTGGCTCAGGTCTTATTTGACTGACTACTATAAAATACTACTAATGACCTATATGACCACTGAATGGTCTCATGCCACAGTACCTGAGCAAAAGTTTGGTCTTTTATGATCTGCCCCACCTGCTATGCTCAAAAAAGTGCAGAGTGTTTGTTGGTACCCAGAATAACAAAGACTATGGCAGGGGCCAGAGCTGTTTCTTACAAAGCCCCACAATTATGGACCAGCCTTCCAATTAGTGTTTGGGACTCAGACACAGTCTCAGTTTTTAAGACAAGGCTGAAAGCTTATTTGTTCTGAAAAGTCCTTTGTCAATAGTTTTCTTCTTATTTTAAGGCACAGATCTGGAGGGTTCAGTGGCATACAATGTTTCAGTAAACACTGAAACGTTCTAATGACAACAGCAAGAAACGGTACAGTTCACATAAACATCGACAATGAAGAAATCGAATCAGTTAAAGATTTCATCTTTCTCGGATCTAAGATAGACCACAGTGGCAAATCGGGGCCAGAAATCAGACAAAGAATCGCACTTGGACGCAGCGCAATGCAAGGAATGACAAAAATATGGAAAAGTAAAGATATTAGCGTTACAACAAAGATCCAAATGATTAATGCAATCGTCTTTCCAATCTGCACATACACATGTGAAAGCTGGACACTCAAGAAGGCAGATCGAAGGAGAATTGACGCTTTTGAACTGTGGTGTTGGAGGCGTATGCTGCGCATACCATGGATGGAGATGGTCACAAACAAGTCGATTCTAGAGCGTGTCAAACCGAAAATATCACTAGAGGGAAAAATCACCAAGCAACGGCTCTCATACTTTGGTCATGTCAACCGAGCTAATTCCCTGGAAACAACGATAATGTTCGGCATAGTCAGTGGGTCGAGAAGAAGAGGGCATCAAAAAACCCACTGGCTGGACACAATCAAACCCGATACGAATATGCACATGATAGAACTGAATAAAGCGGCCCAAGATAGGAAAGCGTGGAGAATGATGATCAATAAAGTGACCGAAAGTCGGCTTCGACTAAATGGACAATTCATCATCATATTGCAGTTAGTGATCTGTTATTCAATTAAGCCTAAGAGTTCTGTAGTCGTACTAGTTGATTAAAATGCTGCAATACTTTCCAAATTAATTATTTTTGTACATGTTAAAAATAATCTGATTAGAACAAAAATAAAGATCAGTAGATTAACCAATTATCAAAATAATCCTTAGTTGCAGCCCTAATCCTCACCATACGCTTATCAATACAAATTAGTAATTGCATATCTTACCTCCCTGGAAGTATTCTGATGCTTCCTTTCCATTATCTCTATCCTTTTCTGTTCCTCTCTTTGTCTCTCTAGATTCCTCATGTCTTTCAGATGCAGTTGGACATCCAGGTTTCTGAGCCTTTCAATCTCCTGCCGCTCCTCTCTTATTGTTATCAGACATTTACCAATCCAATGCAGCCAATCCATTTCTCTTTTATCTACCTTTTTCTCTGCCTTTTGCAACTTTCTCTGCTTAACAAGCTTATTACTCTCCTGCTCCAATTTCATCAGCTTTAGATCTCTTTCTACCCTAATCTTCTCTCTGCACAAAGCTTCCCTCAGCTGCTTTTGCCTGTGATTTTTACCAAAGAGATTCAAATTCCCACAAGTCTGAAGAATGTATTGATGGCTGTCACTCCATCCTATTTGTTTCTGTAACACAAAAAAATGGCGTCTAAAGCATTTGGATGCGTTTCTGGTTGTGCTCACTGCAGAAAGAATGTCCAACATCATCCACCAAGAAAAGACTCAATTCAGAGGAGAACGAGTCACGATCATGATACAGGTGCATCTAAAAAAAACTGAATAATATTCAAAAAATAAAAAAATTTTCAGTAATTTAATTCAAAAAGTAGAACGTTCATATATTCTAGATTTATTACACATAAAGTGAAATATTTCAAGCCTTTTTTTGTTTTAATCTTGATGATTACGGTTTACAGCTCATGGAAATCACAATGCCAGTACAGAAATGTCGACCTTCTGACAAGTATGTTAATTTATGCACACAGTACTTGGTCAGGGCTCCTTTTGAATGAATTGCTGCATCAATGCGGTGTGGCATGGTGGCAATCAGCCTGTGGCATGGTTGAGGTGTTATGGAAGCCCAGGTTGCTTGATAGCGACCTTCAGCTTGTCTGTATTGTTGTGTCTGGTGTCTCTCATAGATTCTCTATGGGGTTTGGGTCGGGCGAGTCGGCTGGCCAATCAAGCACAGTAATACCATGGTCAGCAAACCAGTTACTAGTAGTTTTGGCACTGTGGGCAGGTGCCAAGTCCTGCTGGAAAAGGAAATCAGCATCTCCATAAAGCTTGACAGCAGATCCAAGCATGAAGTGCTCTAAAATCTCCTGGTAGATGCTACATTGACTCTCGACTTGAGAAAACACAGTGGACCAACACCAGCAGATGACATGGCACCCCAAATCATCACTGACTGTGGAAACACACTGGACTTCAAGCAACTTGGATTCTGTGCCTCTCCACTCTTCCTCCAGGCTCTGGGACCTTGATATCCAAATGAAATGCAACATTTACTTTCATCCTCCCCATGATTGTGGTTGTGTGTACTGAACCAGACTGAGAGATTAAAAGCTCAGGAAACCCCTGCAGGTGTTTTGAGTCAATTAGCTGATTAGAGCTCTTCTCAGGTTGATATTTCTGTATTATAAATTCTTTATTCTAATATTTTCAGATACTGGATTTTTATTCCCAATGAGCTGTAAGCCATAATCATCAATATTAAAACAAAAAATGCTTGAAATATTTCACTTTACATGTAATGAATGTAGAATATATGAAAGCTACACTTTTTGAATTCAATTACAGGGGGGAAAAAACCCCTAACTTTTCCATGATATTCTATTTTTTTTAGATGCACTTGTAAAATATTTCATCAGTCAGGCTAGCTCCATTGCTAGCACACTTAGTGTCTCAGCTTACAGAAGAATCTAGGAATATAACAAACATTCAGCTAAAAATTTGCTTTGGCTGTTTTTATGACAGAGCTAACATGATTATATTTTGTAGGTACTGTCAGGTGGCATGTGAAACACTGGCAAACAAGACACCTTACATAACGGCAAATTAATTTTTAAACAGTATACGGTTTATAAGCATAACCTCACCACTACTTTAAACAGATGTGGGGCCCTATTTTACATCCCTGCTATTAAATATCTCCCTCTATCAGGAACGCACACGTTGCATTGTATGTGTAGTCTCAAGTACACTTTAATAAGAAGATCTGTACACCTGCTCATACAATCAGCCAATCGTGTGTCAGCAGCACAATGCATAAATTCATGCCAGTAAAGGTCAAGAGCTTCAGTTAATGTTCATCAGAATGAAGAAAAATGTAATCTCTATGCCTTTAACTGTTCCATGGTTGTTTGTGCCAAACTGTTGATCTCCTGGGAATTTCACACACAACTGTCTTTAGAGTTTACACAGAATGGTGCAAAAAATAAAAATATTGAATGAGCGACAGTTCTCTGGGTGGAAATGCGTTGTTTAAGGTCCTGCCACACCATCTCAATGGGGTTTAAGTCTGTGCTTTGACTAGGCCACTCCTAAGAATTAAATTTTGTTTCCTTTGCTCTTTTGCTTCAGATTATTGTCTTCCTGCATAATGCGCTTGAGCTTCTGATCACTCACCAGTGACCAAAGTCACCTACCCCCTGTGCATACTGTATGTTCATCTGGATTCTTCTGACACTTGTGAGAAAAAGTAATTGCCACCTTAGTTACACAATCAGCCAATTAATGAACTTTAATTGATAACTGAGTTCAATTCGACACATTAGACAAACAGCATTTTGTTTGAAGATCCAAAACAATTAAAGTGTGCCAAATATGCAAAAATAGAATAACTAAATAAAGGGTCGATTTTTTTCACAGCATTGTATATTGTTGATTAAAGTCATGGAGTTTAATCAACAATTATGGATGAAACAATCATGGATGTAGCAAGAATCTATCCAAATTTAAGAGGGGATGCAATTCATGGCAGGTGCCTGCCCTAAGATGTGTCCCCACACTAATTTATTTTATTCTAATAAATGAATTTATCTTCTTATTTACTATTCTTATTCATATTCTAAAAAAGTTTCACATGCATTCAGTGCTATGATGCATTTCCATCTTCAAATATTGTGGGTCTAATATTTCAGAATTGTTTACATTCCTCAGTACAATGAGACAGCAACCTGTGTGTGTTATTGTGAATTTATAAGTGTCATGATTTTTCCTTGTGTTAGCGCTGTAGCACACGGCGCGCTCTGAAGCTCGAAGCATGAGTGCGCACTTCTGAGTTTCAGTGACATTGACTTTGTTTACTTTTGACATGTGCATTTGTTATGATTTCTGTCCTGTCTCCACCCCTGTATTGTCATTGGTCGTTCCCTTATTTGTCATCATTAGTCTCAGCTGTTTTGTGTTCACTCTTGATTATGTTTGTTATTTAAACTCCTTATGTGTCTATATGCGGTTCATAGTATTGAGTGTTTTGTGTTTTGCCTTGCCTGATTTATGCCCATTTGCCTGACCTATTGCCTATTTGCCTGACCTTTTGCCTATTTGCCTGACCTATTGCCTGTTTTAACCACGATATTGTCTGATGTTTTGGATTTGTCTGCCTGTCTCCTCTTTACTTAAGCTCTTCTCTGCACTTACATCCATCCTAACTCCATTACGTGGCAGAATACTTTGCCGCACTATGGATGCAGCAGAATTTTTCCAAGATAAAGAAGCCCTATATGAAAGGGAAAAGCAGAGGTGGGAGAAGCCAACCGGGAGTGGCTCGACATGATGTACTCCATCATGGGGTATGTCAAGGAGGATCCTTCCAACCAGGCTGGAACATTCTCCTAGCCTCCCTCCCCCACTGTGGATGTCGTCCAGTCTGCAGAGTTAACAGAGAATGTCGGTCAGCCTCCCTCCTTTTCTGAGGATGCCGCTCAGCATCCCTGTCCATCTGAGGATGCCGCTCAGTCTCTCTGTTCAGCTGAAGATGTTGCTCTTCCTCCCAGTGCAGCCAAAAGCTTCACTTTTCTTCCCTGCTCTGCCTCAGATGTCACTATGCCAGGCTCCACTTCTGACATCGTTCTGCCATCCTTCTCAGCTGAGCACTTTGCTCTGCCTTCCTACTCAGCTGAAGACGTTGCTCCTTTTCTTTGCTTCATGCCGTATGTTGCTCCACCTTCCTTCTCCACGGAGAACGTTGCTCCCACCTTGGACCTCGTGGAGAGCGATGCTCCACCCTCTGGCTTCATGAGGAACTTCACTTACCCCTTAGGCTCCGCCTTGAGCTTTGTTCCTCCTGCTGGCTGTGCAGTAGCCATTGCTCCGCATTCAAGCCAGGCCGGGGATATCATGTCACCTCTCTGCAGTGCAGAAGAGACTGCCCCACACCTGAACCTCAGAGAGCAAACCTAGTTTCTGTACGAGGTCAACAAGGTGACCTCCCAAGCCATGTTACTGTCTGAGGCCGACGAGGCAGCCTCCCTAGTCATGTTCCTGTCTCAGGTCGATGAAGCGGCCTCCCAATTCAAGTTCCTGCTAAAGGACGACAAGGTGACCTCCCACGCCATGTTCATGTCTGAAGTTGACAAGGCTTCCTCCCCAGTCATGTTCCTGTCTGAGGTCAACAAAGCAGCTTCCCAAGCCATGTTCCTGTCTGAGGTTGACGAGTCGGCCTCCCAAGTCAAGTTCCTGCTAGAGGATGACAAGCTGACCCCCTACGCCCAGTTCCAGTCTGAGGTCGAAAAGACGGCCTCCCAAACCCTCTTCCTGTCTGAGCTAGACGTCACAACCAACAAAATTATGCTTGCACCTGAGTCTGCTGACACAGCCAACCAAGTTCTTCCATCCTGTTCCACTGAGGACGTCACTCTGCTTTCCTGTTGATGATCCAACTTGGATTGTCCATGGGTACTGCCTATGGACCCTGGTGACCTCAGCCTTATGCCTGCTCCTTGAGGAGCCTGCTATCTGTGGGACAATGACTGCCGCGGGACCTAACGGGCTGTGAAGACATTTTGCCCAGAGGGTCAGGACCACCAGGGAAGGGAGTGTTTTTTGGAATTACGGGAGTAGAGCCCTTGGGGGGGTGGGGATATGTCACGATTTCCCCTCGTGCTAGCACAAAGCATGAGCGCGCGCTTTTGGCTTTTGTTTTGCCTTGCCTAATTTATGCCCGTTTGCCATTCGCCTGACATATTGCCTATTTTAACCACGCTATTGTCTCACATTTTGGATTTGTCTGCCTATCTCGTCTTTAATAAAGCTCTTATCTGCACTTGCATCTGTAATAACCTCCATTATGTGACACAAAGCATACAATTTAAAGCCCTTCCCAGCTTTCTAGAAAGGGCTTTACAAGTATTCGTAAATATCTGATGAACAGCATATCTCTTTGAGAGCTCTGGCAGAGACACAGACTGTAAAATACTACCATTAAGAGTGCTGTGAATAAACTGGAAATGCAGAAGCAGTATTAAGAAGAATGCAGAAGTGCTTGTGCTATGAGCCAATTCATACAGTACTAACTGGTAACAATTTATAAAACAAACATATTGCAAATACTTCTACAGTATCATGAAATAAAAGTTATGCACTTTATATGCCCCAGTAGCAGGGTATAAACATGTCAAGAATTTGCATAGTTTGTTACCTTTACTCGTACAGCTTTTTAGCTTACAAAGACGAGGAATAAAAATTGTGAATTTAACCAAAATAACACTGCATATGAGCTGTTCCTCTTAACCAGCAATTCCTTATTACGCTATGATACATTAGTCAATGTTATGTACAAGTATGTAATGTAATGTATATACTGTGTTTTACATAAATTTACATACCTGCAGATATATAGTTCATTCAGAACTGTTAGTTCCCTATTTGCATGGTAGAGTGACATCTAGGGGATCTACTGTTAAACAGCAATATTTATTTCCTTCAAAAAAAAGTATTTGTCCCCATTTCCAGGACAGATGACAAGAGGAAAAAAAGAAGGGCATCTTTTCACCCAACTTAATTTTTGTTTCATTAAAACATTTTAAACTTAAATTCTATTTCCATTTTTTAGCATTGTTTCCAGTCCACTATAATCTGACAGCTGGGCAATAATGTTCGGGTTTCAATGAGTTCCGCAAATGAATCTAAATTAGTCTGTACCACAAGCACTGCTGTGAGGCTCTCATGATGGCGGTGGACAGGATTGGAAGGGATGCTAACTTGCAACCCATACCACCTAATGTGCTCCTCAGTTTAGACTTGAATTTAAATGAAACTCTACAAACTGAAGTACATGTCTTTTCCAATGGAGCATGACAATTTGTGTTTAGCTGCTAAACTATAATTTTGTCTGTAGGATTGGAAGGGATGCTAACTTGCAACCCATACCACCGAATGTGCTCCTCAGTTTAGTCTTGAATTTAAATGAAACTCTACAAACTGATGTACATGTCTTTTCCAATGGAGCATGACAATTTGTGTTTAGCTGCTAAACTATAATTTTGTCTGTATTGTCTCCATAATTTCTAAATTATATTTTGTTGCAACAAAGGTGTTTTGCTTAATTAACATCCACACACAAAAACCTTGGGGAAATACTCTAACTAAACATCTGCACACTGCAGTTGTTAAGTAGTTTTCAATGAATTTGAACACCAAGAACGTGGAGTGTGAAACTATAATCACATTCATTGTTGAGATTGTAACACAATTGTTTCTCTATATAATTTATGAAGATTTATTAAAATTCTTCCACATACATTTAGTGAAATACATGTTTCTAATTACACCAGTGAAGTATCATTTGGCTGTGTACCTACACTCAATCTAGGGTGATCCTACACTCAATCTAGCCTATCCTGGTTCTTTCACATGGAGTGATCTACCATCATCACTTCTATTATCACATTGGATTTTGTGGGTTGGACTGTGAATCATCTCAAGTTCTGTTCAGATTGTGAGCATTTAAATGAACAACTGACTCAGGCCACTCAGAATGAAATAGTGTCAACTAGTAACTTCTCAATGGACACATTCTAGAATAACAATCATGTAACGATTATTTTAATAGTGGTAAATCATTGTTTGTATTTTCTCATTTGTAAGTCGCTTTGGATAAAAGCATCTGCTAAATGAATAAATGTAAATGTAAATGTAGTTCTATCTCACCTTCTTAGACATAGTCCAACACATCATAGTCTTGTGAAACTCACATGTAATGACACCAGGAGAAAGGAGAAAGGAGCAGTGGAGTGTGCTGAGCACGTGGACAACATGTTTACTATGCAGCTCCAGCTAACAGAGAAAATTATTAGAACATTCAGTAAGTAATCCAACAGCTTCAGTGAAGGTTAGGCTGTAATGATCTAGATCTAAAAACAATTATGGTTTGCTTTGAGGTGTAATTCAGATGTTGCTTACACAAAATTTATAATTATACATTATGGAAACACTGGTGTTAATATTTCTACAAACATGTTGCAGCACTGCACTGTTGTAGAATCAACATTTAAGTTTTAAGTACAGGTGTACTAGTCATGCGTATTGATTTCAAGCTTGTAATGTTCTTGATCTATTGAAAGAAATTTTGCTATTTTATAGAAAGAAAGAAAGAAGAAAGGTCTATTATTTTTGTTGTCTCAAAATGAGAAATATTAATATAACTCTATTAGTCCATAAAACATGATTTCTCCTTCAGTCTGGATTAGCTTGAAAAGCACTCACTTCACACTAAAAGCACTACATAGACCCACACTACTGTCAGGTTCACTGGCTTTAGAGAAGTGCATAAAAAAATGTTTATCTGAAGATAAAGATGATGAAAATGTTAATTGCCTCAAGTAGCCAGTCTCTGCTGTGTGTTTCTCTCTCTCTCTCTCTGTATGTGTGTGTGTGTGTGCGCGTGTGTGTGGCTGGTGCTGAGTGCCCCATCACAAGGCTTATTCTCACTTGCGTAAGTGTCTGAGCACTCAGTGCTGTGTGAAGAACACCAACTGCACACATGTCTCCTTGTTCGCCACTGCTGCATGGACTCACACTCTGCTGCAGCTGGGCGCTGCTACCACTTTTTAAAATTCAAGGTGAGTTATTTTTTATGTGAATGTGCATGTACACTATGTCTCTTGCTTGACTCTTCCAGCCATGGCCACTGATGGGACGGCCAGGTCTAGGAAGCGTCCTGGTGGTTCCAAACTTTTTCCATTTATGGATGATGGAGGCCACTGTGCTCATTGAGACCTTCAATGCTGCAGAAATGTTTCTGTATCCTTCCCCAGATCTGTGCCTCGATACAATCCTGTCTCGGAGGTCTACAGACAATTCCTTGGACTTCATGGCTTGGTTTGTGCTCTGACATGCATTGTTAACTGTGGGACCTTATATAGACACGTGTGTGCCTTTCTAAATCATGTCCAATCAACTGAATTTACCACAGGTGGACTCCAATCAAGTTGTAGAAACATCTCAAGGATGATCAGTGGAAACAGGATGCACCTGAACTCAATTTTGAGTGTCATGGCAAAGGTTGTGAATACTTATGTACATGTGCTTTTTTGTTTTTAATAAATTTGCAAAGATTTCAAACTAATTTCTTTCATGTTGTCATTATAGGGTATTGTTTGTAGAATTTTGAGGAAAATAATGAACTTAATCCATTTTGGAATAAAGCTGTAACATAAAAAATGTGGAAAAAGTGAAGCACTGTGAATATTTTCAGGATGCACTGTACATTACACAAGAACACAATAACATTAGCTATACAGCCCCAGTGCTTGTTGCACAGTTCATAGTGCCAGATCTATCAACAACTGTGCATGAGCATGTAAATGTGTGACATAAGAACAAGGACTGAATTCAATACATGCTTTCTCCATGCCAAAACATTTTCCCATTAAGTCTAATTATCGTCTTTCCAGCTATCTGATGACGCTCTGTAATTGTCTTGCATGTGAAATGATTACAGCTTGAAGACATTCTAGGCAAATAAACTAATCTAAGCTAAAAACAACACAGTATTTTGTGTCTGTGTGTTTTGTAGCTAATGAGCTACAGTGTTATGCCTGTAACATCCAGGGCCAGAGATACGTAGACGTAGGTTGTTCCAGTCCTGAGGTCATCACCTGCTCCCATTTCCACAAAGGCTTTAAGCAGCGTTTCTGCAATATAACAGAAAGCAGTAAGTTATCACAGCATTAACACAAGGGGCTTCATTGGGTAGATAATAAAGATGCACTAATAGCTCACCTAATAGTTTTTATTATTAAATCTCTATACGGAAATTGACACTATTATATATTTTACACCATTTAACAGAAGTAAGAGGTAAGTCTTGCTGCATTATCAAATATAACATCCTATTGTGTTTCAATATGCAAAAAAGGCTTTGCATATTACAGGAGAGTATACGAAGTATATTAAAGTAATAGCAGTTTTGTGGATCCACCAACTATATCAATTTTAAAATTCAATATCTAAAATATTTCTAAATTTCAAAATATATTTTGGGGGACTAACACGTTCGCCTCACACCTCCAGGGTCGGGGGTTCGATTCCCGCTGTGGCCCTGTGTGTGTGGAGTTTGCATGTTCTCTCCGTGCTATGGGGGTTTTCTCCGGTTACTCTGGTTTCCTCCCTAAGTACAAAGACATGCATAGTAGGCTGATTGGTATGTCCAAAGTGTCCGTAGTGTATGAATGGGTGTGTGAATGTGTATGTGATTGTGCCCTGCGATGGATTGGCACCCTGTCCAGGGTGTACCCCGCCTTGTGCCCGATGCTCCCTGGGATAGGCTCCAGGTGCCCCCGTGACCTTAAAGAGGATAAGCGGTATAGAAGATGGATGGATGGATGGATGGATTTCTGGTGACTTTAAAAGTTTATCCCCAAATAAATTTTCTAACTCGAAAATAAAATAAGTGTGCTTTATACTGAATAACTGAATAACACACTGATACTTTAAGAGGTTAATATTAAGACTGGCACAGAATAGTGAAATGTTTAAACCTTCTGGATGAAATGCAGAAGTGAAGATGATTTTTGCCTTGGATCGATTCCTACTTTGACAGTCCACAGAGCAAAGAATCCTGATTCATTGGTTCTTAGTCCAGTGCTGCCTATGTGTAAGTGGCAGAGGAAGAAGCTTTACAAAGGGATAATCACTCCTTTGACTGCTCCGTGCTGATCACCATGTTCCTCACCACCCTAATTAACCTGCATTAACCTCAATATCCACACTCTAAACCACTTGTGCTTTGTGAATAACAACACCTAGATCACATAATAATTTAGACATCAGTTTTAAGGGTCACTTGGCAAAGCTCAATTAACATCTGCATATTAAGCATTAAACCTTATTTATACTGTACCACAGTGCAGAGTTCTTGATTCTGAATGGTCAGAAGGTGTTGATTAATTTTCTATGACAACAGCTCTGATAGAGGTGCCAGCTGTAATTCAAATCATAGGATTATATTAATGTGTTCATTCTAATATATTATCGGTTTAATAGTTCATTCCCAGAGACTTGTATGGAGAACATTCCACATAGAGTCTAAAAATATATTACTATTAGTTTTATTATTTCTTATTATTCCACAGAATAATAATAAACAGATTTTTTTTTTAAACAGGGCCTTTATCTAACAAAGAAAAATGTCTAATCATTAATATGGTGAAGCTTTGTCATGGTTTCCCATTTAAGCAATGCACGGGAGAGCATGTGAGCGCGCATGGACAAGCAAGGTGCATGAGCACCTGCTTTTCCGTTGTTGACAGTGCCGACATTTCGACACGTGCATTTGTTATGTTTCTGTTATGTCTCCTCCCTGTTCTGTCATTGGCTATTGTTTCACGTGGGTCTGAATTACCCTCAGCCGTCAGCTATTAGGATGCTGATTATGTTTGTATAAATACAACGCACCTCCCAGCACACGGCGCGGAATATTAGAATAGATATAGTATATTAGATTAGTTTAGATTCCTTACGATAGTCATAGTCATAGTCATAGTCATGATTCGTCTGTTTAAGTTCACGCTGATTTCTCCGCTTCCAGTTCATAGTCATAGCTTATGTTTCATGTTTTGTATCTCGACCCTGTTTTCCGTGACCACAACATAGTTTCCTGCCTTGCCCCGTTTATGCCTATTTGCCGATCGCCTGACCTCTTGCATGTTTTGGATTACATTTTTTGATCACGATTTGGATTAACCTGCCTGTGTCTCTCAATAAAACTTAACCTGTGATTGTATCTGTCCTATCTTCCTTACGTCACGATACGTGACAGAATATTCCGCCAATCATGGATGCAGCACGAAGACAGGGGAGATATCACGCTACAAGAACCATGGAAGTAGCAGGACAGTACCTCATCGGGAAACGTAGAGCCCAGAAGTCAGCGCCAACCGTCTCCGCTATGGACTCTATCCAATTTCCACAAGGGACATTTATGGAGCTTCCCGATCCATTTGATGGATTTTTCGATTCCCCGGAATATTTTCTGGTAGACTGTCAGTTCTATTTCTCCAGCCTGTTAGACCCCAAGCCAGAGGAGAAGCAATGGCTCCGATTCATGTGGTCCTGGTTCTTTGGACCGGCCCGTCAGTGGGTGCAGCTCCTACTGTATAAGCACTGTACGAACCTGG
The DNA here is from genome assembly GCF_001660625.3 of Ictalurus punctatus. NCBI lineage: Eukaryota > Metazoa > Chordata > Actinopteri > Siluriformes > Ictaluridae > Ictalurus > Ictalurus punctatus. Next base: position 8,388,314 of record NC_030437.2, read on the forward strand.
ACAGTGTAGAACAGTTTGGGGGGAGTTCATGATGCGGTTCGGGAGTCTGGTGGCGAGGGTCAAGGTAGAACAACTTTTGGGGGGGTAAGTCTGGCAGGCAAACCTGCCCTGCCGTTTACCCACTACTACAGGCAAACTTATGCAGAGCTCCAGCCTGAAGTTAACCTGGCGACCTCAGTGCCCCAGCCGGCGACCACAGAGCTCGAACCTGAGACCCACGAGGTGGGCTCACCTGCCAAGCTCCAACTAGAGGTCAACAGGGAGGCCCTAGCACCAGAGCTCCAGCCTGAGGTTCAGGAGGGGGTCTCAGCTCCACAGATCCACTGTAAAGCCCAGTTACTGTCCCAAGTGTCTGTTAACATGGACAACCAAGCCCTGCTCACATCCAAGTCTGCCAACATGACCGACCAAGTTCTGCTCAAGCCGAAGTCTACTGACACGGCCGACCAAGTTCTGCTCAAGCCCAAGTCTACTGACAAGGCCGACCAAGTTCTGCTCAAGCCCAAGTCTACTGACAAGGCCGACCAAGTTCTGCTCAAGCCCAAGTCTACTGACACGGCTGACCAAGTTCTGCTCATACCCAAGTCTGCTGACACAGCCGACCAAGTTCTGCTCACGCCCAAGTCAGCTGACACGGATGACCAAGCTCTGCTCACGTCCAAGTCAGCTAACCTGACCAACCAAGTGTCTGCTGAACTGGACAACAAAGCTCAGCCCACATCCAGGTCTGCTGACCTGACCAACCAAGTGTCTATTGACACGGACAACCAAGCTCTGCTCATGTCCACATCTGCTGATCTGACCAACCAAGTTATGCTCACGCCAGAGTCAGAAAATATGTTCAACCAAGTTCTGCTCACACCCGAGTTTGCTGAAACAGACAACCAAGTTCAGCCTGAAGGCTCTGCCGAGTACATCGCTCTGCTTTCCTGTTCAGCCGAGGATGTCTCTCCGCTTTCCTGCACTGCTGAATACGTTGCTCTGTTTCCCTGCTCCGCCGAGGACATCGCTCTGCCTTCCTGCTCTGCCGAGGACATCGCTCTGCTTTCCTGTTCTGCTGAGGACGTCACTATGCTTTCCTGCACCGCCGAGGACGTCGTTCTGCTTTCCTGTTCCGCCGAGGATGTCGCTCTGCCTTCCTGCTCCGCCTAGGACGTCGCTCTGCCTTCCTGTTCCGCTGAGGACGTCGCTCAGCTTTCCTGCTCCGCCGAGGATGTCGCTCTGCTTTCCTGTTCTGCTGAGGACATCACTATGCTTTCCTGTTCAGCCGAGGACGTCGCTCAGCTTTCCTGTTCTGCTGAGGACATCACTATGCTTTCCTGTTCAGCCGAGGACGTCGCTCTGCATTCCTGTTCAGCCGAGGACGTCGCTCAGCTTTCCTGCTCCGCCGAGGACGTCGCTCAGCTTTCCTGCTCCGCCGAGGACGTCGCTCAGCTTTCCTGTTCTGCTGAGGACGTCACTATGCTTTCCTGTTCAGCCGAGGACGTCGCTCTGCATTCCTGTTCAGCCGAGGACGTCGCTCTGCATTCCTGTTCAGCCGAGGACGTCGCTCAGCTTTCCTGTTCAGTCGAGGACATCGCTCTGCTTTCCTGTTCAACTGAGGACGTCGCTCCACTTTCCTGTTCAGCTGAGGATGTCACTCTGCTTTCCTGTTCTGCCGCAGACATCACTATGCTTTCCTGCTCTGCTGTGAACATCGCTCTGCTTTTTTGTTGCACTAAGAACACGGTGCGGTCTCTTGGTTCAGCTTGGGGCATTTTTCCCAGGGGACCGGGACCGCCAATGGTGATGGTAGTTTCATGGCGCTCCAGGAGGAGCACCCTTGGGGGCGGGTTATGTCACGGTTTCCCCTTTAAGCAGCGCGTGGGAGAGCATGTGAGCGCGCATGGACAAGCAAGGTGCATGAGCACCTGCTTTTCCATTGTTGACAATCGTGACATTTCGACACGTGCATTTGTTATGTTTCTGTTATGTCTCCTCCCTGTTCTGTCATTGGCTATTGTTTCACGTGGGTCTGAATTACCCTCAGCCGTCAGCTATTAGGATGCTGATTATGTTTGTATATATACCGCGCGCCTCCCAGCACACGGCACGGAATATTGGAATAGATATAGTATATTAGATTAGTTTAGATTCCTTACGATAGATAGTCATAGTCATAGTCCATGTCATGTTTCATGTTTAGATTTGTCTGTTTAAGTTCATGCTGGTTCTCTGCTCCCAGTTCATAGTCATAGCTTATGTTTCATGTTTTGTATATCGACCCTGCTTTCCGTTACCACGACATAGTTTCCTGCCTTGCCCCATTTATGCCTGTTTGCCGATCGCCTGACCTCTTGCATGTTTTGGTTTACGTTTTTGGATCACGATTAGGATTAACCTGCCTGTGTCTCTCAATAAAACTGTTAACCTGCGATTGTATCCGTCCTGTCTTCCTTACGTTACGATACGTGACAAGCTTTCTCTAAGGAGATGTTTATTTTACATTTTAGTTTTATTAATATCATAGAAATAAGAGAAGGTGGTGAGGGAACGACTGTTTATATCATATACGGGATAAGAGGAGCTAACGTAAATGGTTAAGAAGTATTAATATTAATATACAATTAAGAATTGTAATCATGGGGTGGCATAAAAGGAATAAAACACTTTGGCTGCATTACACTGCCCTAAAATGAAACTGCAAGTACTTGACAATTTAAATTAAACAATATAACCTCCTAAACTGTCAATGTGGTTTGCTCAGATGGTTTATAGATGGTGTATAACATTGACTGTTTAGGAGGTTATATTGTTTAATTTAAATGATCAGACCAAAATATACTATATGTTCTGATGATTGGACCACTGTGCAGTGTCTAGGAACCTAATTGTTAGCTCTCTCTGGATCAACAGTGAGCACTAATCCTACACTTGGCATCTCTCATCCACTTTTCACTGATGCCGCTCTGTCACAGCTTCAACCAGTTGAGCAGATGTAGTCCTCAGCAGACACAAAGCCTGTGTAGATTTAGACATTTTGTGAAACATACTGTACATGCATTGGAATGCATATATTTCAGCTACAGTTTCAGCTATAAACAACTTTTTTTTATATATAATTTATGTTAGAAAAAGGGCATGTCTGAAACTTTAAAGTTCACCATAATTTTATGTCCAAGCTTTTATTCTAAAACATTACTATAAAGGAAAACAAAGCTTTTGCATGAGATTCCTGGTTCCCTGTGCCTGTATATCCAGTTGCTTTAGGGATGGGGCTCACCAGCGGATGTGCTACATCTTGTCACTGCCACACAGAGGAATTTCCGGGAGTGAAAATGCACTGCTGTGACTCAGATCTGTGTAACTGTGCTTCCGGGCATCACAAGTCATCATTATCATCACAAGCTTTACTTAATGATGGACTCCTTCGCCACACTGTGGCTACAGCTCTGAAAAGCAGGAAAGCCTCAAAAAGAAATGTGGGGAGAGAGGGCATATGTGTTGGAGAATGAAAGCTGTACTAAGATTTGAGAGCGATTTTAACTTGTTAGACACTCAAAACTACTACTGCTGCCCCTGGTAAACAGAATAAACTCCCCACATATAGGCATTGTGTAGGGCCTGCAAAATAACTTTAGGTCTTTCTGTCCTTTCATGTATTGTCTTTGCTTTGCACTTCATTTTGTCTCATTTGAGTGTATCCTTTAATGCAATTTAATTTTGATATATATAATTATGCTCTCATTTAACATGCATTTTTTATGTTTATTTTAGTAAAGTATTTTAAATCTGGAAGGATAGGGTCATATTTGGTCTTATTCTTATCCCTAACCCTTATTCTGTCCACAGTCAAGCATGGTGGTGGCTCAGTGAGGCTCTGAGGCTGCTTTACATCCTCTGGCACTGGAAACCTGCAGCGTGTGGAAGGCAAGATGGATTCATTGAAGTATCAGGAAGTCCTAAGAGAAAACACCATGCCATCTGTGAGGAAGTTGAAGCTTGGGCATCATTGGACCTCCCAACAGGACTATGACCCCAAGCATGCCTCAAATTCCACCAAGGCTTGGTTGCAGAAGAAGTCCTGGAAGATTCTACATGGCCATCACAGTCACCTGACTTGAACCCCATAGAAAATCTCTGGTGGGATTTGAAGAAGGTGGTTGCAGCATGCAAACATAATAATATTACTGAACTGGAGGCCATGAGGAATGGGTTGATTCCTCAGGAACGCTGCCAGCATCTTCTTTGCAGCAGGTCATAGCAGCAAAAGAATGCTCTACTAAGTACTAAAGATGCTTGCCATGAAGGGGTTGAATAATTTTGAAACTGGAGAAGTCATATAACTTGCATTTTCAGTTGAATTTGGGGAAACCATTGAAGCATTTGTTGTGTTTAATTATTTCAATTGCTTTTGTTTAATTTGTTTGATTTGTACAAAGAGCTGTCAATTTTGACAATATACCTCATTTGCAATCGGGGTTGAATAATTCTGATTGCAACTGTAAATACAAATGCACCACTTATTGTTGTTGTTTCTTTCAGTTGATGCACAATACTGTTTTTTCCACTTTAATGAAGGAAAAAAGCACATTTTGAGCTTGTTTGCCATTATTTTTGCTAATGACAAATTATGGCCTGCAAAAAAATGTCATCTTGTTTTCAGACTATTGGGCATGTACCTGTTAATACTGAGTAATAAGTGGCCTATTTATGTTTATAACCACAGTACTTTGTGTATTGAGTCATTACATTCTAATGAGTTATAGCTTATCTTAATTCATGTCAGTTCATGTAGCCTACACTTATTGGAAAGTGTTAACTTGGTTTAATACCATATCCAGTAGTGTGCATCACTACTACTGCAGTTTAATGCCATTTAACAACATCTGTAAAAATGTGAACAGTGTGACAAACATAAATGATCATACCATAAACTTTTAATATCATTCCAGCCCTAGAGTCTTTCCACAGGTGCACCAGATGTATTATGGTACTTTCTGTCTGATGAATTTTGAAGTACAGTCTCAGAACGGTACTCCGGCCCTTCAGGACTGGTGCCTGCTCTAATAGAAGTAGCCAGAAGGTGTCAGCATTTCTTGCAGCCAAGTTAGTCCATTAATGACTGCGTCTGACTAACATGTTTAACCAATTTGTCATTGATTAGCCTAACTGTTTAACTAACTGTTAAACTATCATTCAAATCTATGTTTAATTAAACATGTACCCTTTTGAAGAGAATTCTTGAGAGGAAGGCTCTGTTTTGTTTTGATTTGTTTAGGCCAGTCCATGAGGAAAGAGGGAGATGGAGAGAGGATTTTCTTTCATAGGGAGCTGGAGACATGGAAAGGACCCTCTAAATCCATCCCTGATCTTTTTTATGATAGGTCGCTTATTTTATCTTTTGATATCTCCTCATGATTCACACAGAAATGAGGTGAGAAAAATGTGCTGTGAGAGCACTCTGACAAGGTTGCAAGAGTGTGTATGAAATAAGAAAGGAAACATACTTTTTTGGCAAACCTTCAAAGCACATGCACATGGTACTGCTTATGTGGATTTGAGTTTTATGGAGCGGTAAGCTTCATTCATTAATTATGTAGGATTACATTTTTTATTAAAAGGAACAAAAGAACCCTATAATAAAATTAACACAAAGAAAAATAATTCACAAAAGATTTTCTAGTGGGGGAAATATATACTAAAAAAAAAATAAGTATAGTGAAAAAGTAAGTACACCCCATGGAAATTGTTGGCTTTTTTGACATATTTGGACAAGCAAGCATTTGAACAATTTTGAACCAGTGCCTATTAATGAAGTTGATATACTTGAATAAAACCAAATTAGCTTTTTCAATCATTTGTTCAGCAGAATTACCAATAAATGTGATGTGATATTCATCTGTGGGAAAAGTAAGTACACCCTTGGCCTCAAAAGCTAGTATTGCCCCCGTTAGCAATAATAACTTCTTGTAGAAGTTTTGCATAATTGTCCACCAGGCTTGCTGGAATTTACCACTTTTCCATGCAATATTCTTTCAGTTGCAAGATGTTTGAGGCTTTTCTTGCATGTACTGCCCGTTTCAATCCCCCCCCCCCCCAATATCTCAATGGGATTCAAATCTGGGTTTTGACTAGGCCATTCCATAACCCTCTATTTCTTCTTTCTGAGCCATTGCTTGGTGGATTTGCTAGTGTGCTTAGGTTGATTATCCTGTTGAAAGATCCACTTTCGGTTCAACTTCAACTTTTGGACAGATGGCCTCACATTATCTTCACGCACTCTTTGATATGATGCAGAATTCATAGTTGAATCAATGAATGCAAGCTGTCCAGTCCCTGAAGCAGTGAAGTAACCCCAAACCATAACATTTCCACCATCATGCTTCACAGATGGTATGAGGGGCTTCTCCTGAAAAGCTGTCTTTTGTCTGCACCAAACATGTCTGCTGTTACTGGGCCAAACATCTCTATCTTTGATTCATCTGTCCAGAGCACATTATTCCAAAAGGCCTTTTCTTTGCCTATATGCTCATTGGCAAACTGTCGTCTTGCAAAGGCTTTTTTTCTGGCATGCCTCCCAAACAGGTAAAATTTGTGCTTTCTGATCTTTCTGATTGTAGAAGCTTGCACATACACACCAACAGTTGCAAGACTTACTAGCAGAACCCGTGATTATATTTTGTGGTTCTTGAGACTTCTTTTTGCATCAGATGGTCTGCTTGAAATCTGCACCATTTGTAGATTATTTTTCTTACAGCGAAATGAAATGAAAAAAAAAAAAAAAATTTAATTTTAAATTCCAGAGACATAGTCATCCACAACCTTTTTTCAGAAGGCCTTACAGAACTCATATCTTGACACTACTCACCTCAATAGCAAATGGAACATCAGACACTATATATGCGAGTGGCATAAACAAGACAGGTTCTACCTGAGCTCACTAAGCAGGTTCTAATCACTGTCAGCCAATCTTGAACACTTGATTGTAATTTTATGGATTTAAAGGTGTGATGAATGTGATAAATGATTGATCTGTTTTTTGTTCATTTAAATTGTGAAAATTACTACAAAATGTCAGTTTTATGTGTCATTTGATAGTGTATCAAATTTATAAATATACACTGATTCAAAGAGGATAAAATGTTTGCTTGTACTCATTGCAGAGTACTGAACTGAAATTATATTTTTAATATTCCTAATTTTAACACTGAGTTTTACTGATTAGCGGCCATTCCACCGAAACAGCCCAGTTCCATTTCCTCTATCTATTGTGTGTCATGTAATAGAGATTGAGACAGGTGCAAGTGCAAATAAGAGCTTTATTAGAGATAGGCAGGCAGACAAATGCAAAACGTGAATCAAAAGTGTAGTCAAAAACAGGCAATGGGTCAGCAAATGGGTATAAACAAGGCTAAACTAGAATCAAGTAACGAGGTTGAGAACAGAATAAAAAATTATGGCACCAAAACAAAGAAAAAAAGGCTTGGTATTTGGAAAACTCACGTATTACTTCACGATACACAACGAGACACGAAGGGATTAAATACTAAACGTAATCTGAGGGAAAACACAGAACAGCTGAATACAATGATGCCATGTAAGGGAACCAACCAATGACAACACAGGGGTGGAGACAGGACATAAACCATAACAAAACAAATGCATCAAAAGTAAACAAAGTCAATGTCACTGAAACCTGGAAGCGCACACTTGCGCTTCAAGCTTCAGAGCACACTGTGTGCTACAGTGTTAGCGTAAGGGGAAATCGTGACATTGTAATTATCATATGTTCGTTAAGATTAGCCAAACATTAATCAGACTAAGAAAACATCACGTACTAGGGTTGAGCAAAATCTTTTTTTTTAAAAACTTCTTAAAAAAGTTACAGATTATGAAAATGTTAATGTTTTTGGATGCAAACAAAACTGACTTCATAACCACTGAATGTGGATCCCTGCATATTTATATCAGAAATGTATTTAAAGTAGAAAGAAGATAGAAGTAGGAATTGTGTTCAGGTGCATGCACATTACTGCATTTGTGTGTATGTGTGTTTAGGGGTTGGGGGCATGAAATGGCACACTGGGACATGCTGAGGTGCGACTGGTCCTTTCACTCACAAACAAGGATGATGGAGTCACACTGCGAGCCAGCTGGTTTAATGCTGTCTAAGATGGCGGGAGCTAATCAGCTCTCTAGGGGACACGGACACACACACGTGAAGCTGTCAGAAGCATCTGTCTTTGAATATGAAAGAAGGAATATTCATAAAAATTCAGAGCTGACTTCAGCTTTTGCTTACTAGATGGTTTTAGACCGTTTTTTACCTCTTTTCTGATTTGATTGTTGATTCTGGTACTTTCAGGCATGATTTATAAGGTTTCTTGGTTAAGCATATCAGTTTGATGAAAACATTATGTATTGTCCACTCACTTTAAAGCGGCAGTACTGAACTTTTGCCTCTCTGTAGCCATCTGTTTGAAACAAAGTTGCAAGTTGTCACGATTCAAGGTTGAGGTGGAAGCAATCGCAGATATACAACATTTTATTTAAACAAACAAACAAAAACAACAAAAAGACACCAAGACAACTTGGCAAAATACTGTGGCAAGAAACAAAACACGGTAACATGGAACACGGTAGTCTAAGACAAACGTAAGACAGAAGCAGTGCAAACAATGGCTATATACAAGTGTGCTCATTAACAGAAACGTGATTCAGGTGCAGGTGGTCATGTGACATGTAGTACAGTGCAGTGGCTGATGGAAACTGAAGTCCAGAGTTACCTCCTTGATATATGACACAAGTTACTTTCTGAGTTATTTGTTTTTCCATGGGTTGTGCTTTGGCACTGCTCCTCTGCAAGGATGACGCTGATGGATTGAGGTATACTTATCAAAGTTGCCAAGTCCGCTTCTAATACGCGACATTGGGCTTCTTTTTCTCTGAAGTCGCTTGAAAAAATTGCGTTTTTGGAGGGGGCTTGTTTTTAAAAAATATGGTTGCTTGTTGGGAAAATCTGACAAGCTACTTTTTTTTTCACATTTATGGTTGCTATTTTCCCCAGTGAATTGACACTGTCTGTTCACAGCCTCACAGTAATATAAGTGCTATAGTGTATTTCGCCCTGCCACAATTATTACAGGTTATAACAAAAAAAAAAGCATAACATACTCGTATATCCTAATAGTAGTTAGGGTTCTAATGTAATTTCCTTTTCCAATCTCTCCAATCATATTCTGCTCACAGGTGATCAGAGATGAGTGGATAGCGCCTATCCACCCCATTAGCTTTGTTGCAGTTTGATGATTTTTTATTAAATAAATTCTGTTTCAGTTTAATATGTTGCAGGCTCATTTATTAAGTTTGTTTATATTGAGGTGGTAAAAGGCTATAATAATATTGGGCTTGTTTTTGAAACTGCAGTTGCTTATTTGTCTCGCAAGACTTCTTTTTATGTGTTGTATAGTAGCTCCAATACTTGTCAACAGAGCTGGTGGCGGATAGGGTTTTCTTGGAGTAGAGGTGAGTTGCTCTCTTTCATAGCCGGCAGAAAATAAGTGCAATTCACCACACTGACTATAGCAAAACAAAAAAAACAACAACATAGGAATCTCAATACCTAGCTGAATTAAGCAAACAAGTGCACTAATGCTAGCTAGCCACATATTGAGCCACTGAAATGTCTTAACTATCTCTGTGTCAGTATTCTATCCCTTCAGTTCTTGGAGTTTTCACCCCTCAAAAGCCATGCTGATATTTATTCTTGTTTTAGCATGGGCTCTGTCGCTTTCCCTTTTTACCGCAGGCTCTCCGCAGTTCGAGGTTTCTTGGTTTTGACAACTGCTGATTCCCCAGATGTCAACAATGATTGCATTTAGAACTATCCAGATTAAAACAGCCATTTAGATGACAAGTTTAAATTCTAAGCAACAAGCTGCAAACACTCCACCATCCTCAGCCTCCACATATTATATAGTAGCCGGCTCTTCTTCTTTCTGTTTGCAGATGTGATGTAACCATGCAAAGACGAAACCCGACCTCACAGTTCAAATTATAAATCATTATTATAATCTTATCATTGCAAAGTAAGGAAACAGTTTTGAACACTGATTTCATGTACTTCCTCAATAAGTGATTTCTGTTCATTTTTTAATCAAAAAAAGTTCCGTACTGCAGCTTTAACTACAATTTTTGCTTGATTTAGTCTTGGTGATTCATCAACTGTAAAAATAAGATATATTGTAAATTTATACAGTGTATTCTGGTTATTTTTGCCCATTGATTTTCAAGTTACTTTCGAATAACTTTTCTGTCACCAAAAGCCCATATATGCATACCATTACACTGTAGATGAGGTCATTGAAAATAGGAATATATATGAAGTCACTGTACATGTTCCATGTTATATTGAGAATGAGAATGGTTTTGATGTCTTTCTTAAACACTTCATTAATCTTTTTATGTAGAGTCTCCCCCAAACATTCTTTTCAGATGGTATTTTATTCCCTTCTGAGCCTGGTCTTAGGTTCCTGTCGGCACATACCACACTGCTTAGTCATATGATTTACTACTTTACAAGTAATGTTGCATTTCAGGGAGACTGTTAAAAGAACAGATTAAATCAGGCAGTTATTCTGGTATTGTAATTCTGATCCACGTATTGTGTTTCTCCATTCAATACAGCAGGCTCCTTTAAATGAGGCCTGCATTCCATAAACCCATTATTACACATGACTTCACCAGCCACAGTGTGGTGTGAGTGGAGCGTTCAGCATATACAGCATCAAAAAGTGAGCAAGTGTGTAATGTGATCTATAAAAAAAAATGCTCATAAAGGTCAAAGTCACTCAATATCATTAATGTCATCACTTACTTTTGCTATTTGTATGCCACTATGAGTAATGTGTTATGCAGCATTGATATTATAAGCCACTGTTGTTACAGAATACCATAAGATCATCAACAATATCACTACAAAAACTATTGTTTCTTCTTCTTCTAAAATATCCCAGGAGCCACTCTCAAGGGGTGGGATATATTAGACAGCAAGTGAACAGTCAGTTCTCGAAGTTGATGTGTTGGAAGAAGCTAAAATGGGCAAGAATAAGGATCTGAGTGACAAGGGCCAAATTGTGACAAGAGCCATATTGGTTAGTACCTATCAAAAGTGGTTCAAGGAAGGGTAACTGGTGAACCAGTCATGGGCACTCAAGGCTGACTGATGCACACTGGGAGAGAAGGCTAGCCCATCTGGTCCGATCCCCCATAAGAGCTACTGTAGGACAAATTGCTGAAAAGTTAATGCTGGCTATGATAGAAAGGTGTCAGAACTCACAGTTCATCGCAGCTTGATGCACATGGGACTGCGTAGCCACAGACTAGTCATAGTGCCCATGCTGACCCCTGTCCACTGCTGAAATCACCTACAATGGGCATGTGAGCATCAGAACTGGATCATGGAGCAATGGAAGAAGGTGGTTTGGGCTGATGATTCACGTTTTGTTTTTGTTTTTTTTTACATCATGTGGACAGCTGGCTATAATGTGAATGTGCGTCGCTTACTTGGGGAAGAGATGGCACCAGAATATACCATGGGAAGATGTTAAGTCGGGAATTGTAGTCTGATGCTTTGGGCAATGTTCTGCTGGGAAACTTTAGGATTCATGTGGATGTTATTTTTACATGTACCACCTACATAAATATTGTAGCAGACCAAATACACTCCTTCATGCCAATGGTATTCCCTAATGGCAGTGGCCTCTTTCAGCAGGATAATGCACCTTGCCACACTGCCACAATATATGTTAGCTCTTGGGGTCATTAGCTCTTGTTATTTAAGAATTCAAACTTAAATATGAAAAACAATATGTGATCTGACCTGATATCTATTGCTAGGGTCTGTCATTATCTGTCATTAATCTGTCATAATATGTCACATAGACATATTAATCTGTCATTAGCTACAGTATATTTTGTTGTTACCTAGCCAATTCTAGCTATTAGAATACAAGCTAATTTGTATCATCAGTGCTATTAGCTTTAGTTAATACTCACGGTCCTTGGTTCTTTGACGAAAGACACGCCAAAATCCAAATGATAGTTTAAGTAAATGTAAGAGTTTGAAATGCTGTACCTTACCTTAAATAATTGAAAACCGTATTTCAACTTTTATATTTTTGTGGATGAGGATTTGTACCTTTTTTTCTATTTACTTCTATTATCTCTGTATGTGTGCATCGCTGAAGCTTCTAGTGAACTTGTTAACCATCTCTGCATTCTTCACAGAAAACCTCACAGACATGCTTAAACTGAGAGACTGGCTTGATAAGACTGAATGATAAGGCCATTAACCCAGTGTTGCATAATCCTTTTATAAGAACAAATGACTTAAGCTCCTGTTGCACCACAAATTACAACATTTCAGAATGCAGCACATTGGGCATGGTCCTGACATAGTTCCTAAGATTAAGAAGTCTAGACATCCTACCCTGACTGAGGCTGGTTTTGTCTTCTGTTTTGTATTAAGTTTGAATTAACCCTGGGGCTGTTGATGCAGGAAGTCATTAGGAGGAGGAAGTTATATGGGATCATGGATAATGTCTGGTTCCTGTAATATACGCATTTCTGTGAAAGAGAGCGGCTGAGTGATTCTGAAAGTGACGTACAAGTAATGGCATTCAGTAGCACCATTCATATGCCAACAACGAGACATGACAACATCCTGTCACATGAAGAATGTACATAGTGTCCATTTCCTCATGGGAAGACCCTGCAAAAAACTAGGTAATACTAAAATGATCATAATTCAATAATATACTAACATAACTGTGAAGCATGCAACACAATAGAGTCAGTGAATTATCCAACAAGGTCCCAATGCCAATTAGCATGAATAAGTTAAGCTTAGAAGGTTAAGGTTAAAATTAGTAACCCTGGTTAATAGTTGCTGTTTTTTTCCCAATCACATCTTGCCTGTTAGTTTGTATTGTTCAAGTTGAATTATCTGATGCATAGATTATATACACTCAGGTCCAAGTATTTGGACAGTGAAACTATTTTTGTAATTTTGCTTCTGTACACCACCACAATAGATTTAAAATGAAGCAATCAGAATATAATCATTCAGGATTATTTTTAATACTTGGATGCAAATCCTTTGTACTGAAGCATGTCCTATTGGTTTTGCAGCATTTGACTGAATGTGAGCAGAAAGTATAGCTCTATATACACTCCAGAATTGATCCTGCTACTTCTGATACCAGTCACATCATCAAATAATACCACTGACCCAGTTCCATTGGCAGTCATACATGCCCATGCAATAACACTACCTCCACATGTTTGACAGAACAAGTGGTACGTTTTGGATCATGCGCCCTTACTTTCCTTTTCCATACCATTCTCTTCTCATCATTCTAATACAAGTTAATCTTGCATCAGAACATCAGGCTTTTTTTTAAACAAAGTCTAATCTGGCTTTTCTGTTCCTGAGTGTTAACAGTGATTTGTATATTGAGGTAAACCCTCTGTATTTACATTCATGAAGCTGTCTCTTGATTGTAGACTTGTCAGTAGACAATGAAACAACTACCTCTTCCAGAGTGTTCTTTACATGGCTGGATGTTGTGAAGGGGATTTTCTTTAACAAGGAAAGAATTCTGCAATCATCCACTTTAGTTGTCATCCGTGATCTTCCAGGCCTTTTGGTGTTGTTGAGCTCACCAGTGCATTTCTTCTTTTTAATAAAGTACCACATTGTTGAATTGGCCACTCTTTAAGATTCTGCTATCTCTCTGATAGGTTTGTTTTGTTTTTTCAGCCTAATGATGGACTCGTTCACTTGCATCGACACCTCTTTTGACTGCATATTAAGAGATCCCAGAAACCAAATTCAAATTCAACACATGATATCAACAACTGACCTTTTATCGCCTTAATTTGTCATGACATAATGAGGAAAGGCCGCACCAGTCCATGAAACAATCAAATGTCCAGTTACTTTTAATCTAAAATCTGAAAATATATATATATATGTACACACATATATATATATATATATATATATATATATATATATATATATGTGTGTGTGTGTGTGTGTGTGTGTGTGTGTGTGTGTGTGTGTGTGTGTGTGTCAGATTTTATACTGAAACATAAATATTGAATAAAATATATATTTATAACATTGTATGGTATTTTCATGATTAGCCAATAAATCAAGAAATGATTTTCCAACAAACCTTTCTGTAAGTCTTTTTATATTGAGTGCATTTTCACAGTGAAATCAATATTGCAATTTTAACATCAATACTATATTTTTGTTATTATTATTATTATTATTATTATTATTATTATTATTATTATTATTATTATTATTATTATTATTATAGTAGTAGTAGTAGTAGTAGTAGTAGTAGTAGTAGTAGTAGTAGCCATAGATGAAGCCTGATTTGCATGAAAAAAATATTTGGAAAAAGTTACAATAAAAAAAAATAAATTACCCTATTCACCTGTATTATTATGATTTAAGGTATTTCTAGTTTGCTCTTACATTTATAATACTGTCATTATGGAATCATGCTTTGTTACTGACTTTAATTTTTTTCTCTTTTCTGTGTCAAGCTCTGCTATTTTCTTGGTGAATATAAGCAAATAACTTTAGACTGCCTTTGCCTTTGTTCCAGTCATATGAAAGGGAGATGAGATCAGATTTTTAATGCTGGAAACAGAAAGAAAACAGGAATATGAGTCTTATGAAATATGAATGCCATGGATTATTTCCCTACATGTTTCAAGAACAAATAGTAATGTTATTGTAATTATGGGTGCTTTAGCTGTTGTGTGAAGTACCAGGCACCATGCATTACCAAAATAAATATGCCATATAATGAGGGATTTGTACAGGAAGTCCAAGCTCTAACCAGCTCCACACTGGTGGAGAGAGAGAGAGAGAGAGAGAGAGAGAGAGAGAGAGAGAGAGAGAGAGAGAGAGAGACAGAGAGAGAGAGAGAGAGAGGGAGAGGGAGAGGGAGAGAGAGAGATCCTTCTCATATAGCGGTATAGTAATTCAATCAAATGAGACATTATTTTATTAATCCATTAAGTATCACATTATGGATTGTGCTATACACCAAAGACATTTGGGTTTAAGATCAAAACATGGATATGAGACGAGAGTTTAGGATTTCAGCATTTATTTCATGGTATATACATCTAGATGTGTTAAACAACATAAAACATCAGAGAGCACCCAATTACTAGGCAAGCAAAAGTATTAGAACAGATAAGACTTGAAGAAAATTAAAGCAAATAACACTTAATATTTGGTTGCATATCCCTTGCTTGCAATAACTGCATGAAGCCTGTGACTCACTGACATCACCAAATTGATGGTTTCTTTTTTGTGTGTTGCTTTTCCAGGCTTTCACTGAAGCCTCTTTCAGTTGATGTTTGTTTCAGGGGGGTTCTCCCTTCAGTCTCCTCTTCAGAAGGTGAAATGCAATTGGGTTAAGGTCTGGTGATTGACTTGGCCATTCCTTCCAGTTTTTCCCCCTGATGAAGTCCTTTGTCCTTTTTCCCTCTGATGAAGTCCTTTTGGTGTGGCTGTGGCTCAGGTGGTAGAGTTGTAGAACACCAAGGTTAAAAAGTGCTATATAAGTGCAGATCGTTTACTTTGTTGAGTTGACAGTGTGTTTTGGATCATTGGCTTGCTTCATGAAGTTCCTCCCAATTAATCTGGATGCATTTCTCTGCAAATTAGCAGACAAAATATTCCTGTAGATTTGTGAATTCATTCTGCTGTTATCATCATAGGTTACATCATCAACAAAGAATAATGAGCCTGTTCCAGAAGCAGCAATGCAAGCCAAAGCCATGACACTACCTCCACCATGTTTTATAGATGAGCTTGTATGTTTTGAATCATGAGCAGATCCTTTCTTTCTCCACACTTTGCCCTTTCCATCATGTTTGCAGATGTTAATCTTGGTTCCAGAACTTTGTGGCTCATCTCTGTATTTCTTTGTGAATCTGTTTTTTTGGGTCTGATACAAGATGTACTATGTTCTATATCATTAAACACATAATTACAAGGAAATAAAAGGTGAAATTCTCAACCCACTTCTCATATTCACCTTTTGATCTCAAACCCAAACGTCTTCAGTCTACAGAAAAAGCAAATTAATTGGCCTTGCCATTCCAATATTTCAAAGGGGACTTTGTGTGTTCTGACTGTCTTAACACTGTTGATGATGTGTCAATGTTGCTAACATCTTAATATTTTAATCTAGAGTGCAACACAATCCAGGTCAAAGTTAATCATAGCATAAGGGTTATTTTCATTATGGCTATGGCCATTTCATGTGTGCCAATGTTGGACCAACTTTAACACAGATTTTTTTTAGCCACTTCTTGGATTGGATTACTGTATATCTCGAGAGAATCACTTCACACTTTACACACGTCACAGACAGATCATAACCACATCATGGTGGAAACTCTTACCAAAGTGCCACAGCTTGTGAGTGGACAGTTTGGGTAAATTTGGAGCATCATTGGGAAGTGAAAGTGCTGCAGTCAGCAACATTTTCATGTTCAGACCAGCAGGGAAAAGGTCACAGTAGCTCCCGAGACACATTACTTCATCCACCTCTGTAGTTATGATTTTTCATAATTATTTATAGATATTTGATTCAGCATGGCAGTGAGTTGAAAATATAATGGAACTGGAAAATAATATGAGTTTCTTTTCCACATCTTCTGCTTTCCACTTTGTTTCACAATATGTCAGTTTTGAATATAATCAGTTTTGAGTAATTTGGGACAAAGGACACTGTTACTGTAATTTTTACAGATTTTTTTTACAGTAACATGCTATATTTCAAATTTACAATAAATTACAGTAATATTGTGATGTATTAAGTTATATTACAATCATTTACAGTTGATTTCTGAAAATGGTCTTTTCCTAACATTTTTTTTTAACCTTGATTGCATTGGTACTGGAACAGAACCATGATGGTATGAGCTACGGTAAATTATAATTATACAGGCTGCATTAAAAACTTTATAAAACTTTATTGTGTATGTTATTAAAGAGTGTATTGTCTAATGCTATATAGTTTAATGTTTTAAAGGTCCTGTAAAAGATATAGTTATGCACTCTGTTTAAAAATTCAGTACACTGTGTCTTTACACATTACAGTGAGAATGCTGTAAGTATGAGTTACAGTTAATAATACCTGTCAACTCTGCAGCTAATAAGGTTGTAGTATACAAGGTATTCACAGGGTACCATATGGCCATCTGTGGTTATGAATGGAACATCACATGAATAACATCTACACAGGAAAATATAAAATGTCTTCACAAATTCTGCTCTCAATATCACTAACAAGATTCCATCAGGAATAAAATGGTATTAACTAAATGAGAAACAGGACTCCACTGATTAGTTAACACTGATTAACTAATTAACTGATTAGTTAACACTGATTAGACTCCACTGATTTTAGTTAACAAAGCAGGCAAGCTAGGCATTCCCATGTGTAGGTAAAATAATCCAAGCATTCAGTCTTTTCTTGTAATCCATAAAATGACAGCTTGCCATATGGCAGGCAAAACAACTGCAAACTGATTATACTTCAGGAGATAATAATAAAACATGTAATGTTTAAACAAACAATTCAATGATTTGATACTGTGAACTACCTGTATTCATAGATTTCTAATATATGTAGAACTGATTGCTGCTGGGGGTGGTGCTTAATAATATCCTCCATCATTCACACATTTTACTCTTTTGTGTGTCATGGCAGAGTGTCCAAAAATCATTGTGCCAGTACCGAATTGAGTTCTCTTTAGCGGTTTATTACGTTTGGACGGTTAAATAAATACACACACATCATGTCAAAATGCAGGTCTGGCTGAGTATTCATGCAAACACAGTCAGTTATGTCTAAAGTAGATGTAAACAGTTGGGGAAAAAAACTGAGGTGTGTCAATACAGTATATTGGATCTGTGCAGTAGGTCTTAAAGTAACAACAGTCTAATAAACCTGCTGCTGTCTGTGTCATTAATATTAATCAAACAACAAAAGACAAAGAGAAAATCCCTCACTCACTCATTTGACACACACGTCCAATTCAAAACTTCTTAATTATTGCCCAGATGGTAGAAATGGACATTGTCAATGCTTGTGTTCTATCTATCTATCTATCTATCTATATATATATATATTTCTCTATCTATATATAATTTTTTTGATGATATCCATGACATTCATGGGAGCACAGTATTTTGTGAATTTTTTTTAACAAAAGACAATTTTTCACAGCCTTCTTTGCTCATATTTACCAACGGTGTCACTATAAGTGAAGGGCACTGTAGCTGACATTGCAGCTGCAGTATTTTTCTGTATTTAGAGGTGACTTTGTTCTTCATCCCTCGGGATCTGTGTCAAAGCCGCAAGGTCTGTATATGTCTGATCATTTGTCAGTGGGAAAAAAAAGTTATATTGCCACAACAAAAAATGAGGGAGAGAGACAGAATTCAATTCTATGCTGTGTGTGTATGTGTGTGTGTGTGTGTGTGTGTGTGTGTGTGTGGCACCATAGTTTATCACTAGAGCAATTCATAGAGGTTGCTGGAGAATGTGCAGAATCTTTATACTCAGTTGGACATCTCAGTTTATTCTCACTGCTTTAAATTCAGCACAATCTGTCTACATGCTTTTGCAGCTGAAAACAAATAAAAATACCAAACAACAAACTGCTGTTTGCATTTCACATTGCATTCTATTAAATATAGATATATGTCCTTTTGGATTGTAATCAGTGGAAAAGTCTTTATGTTATTTTATTTTATTTTTATTTATTTATTTTTTAGAAGAGAACACTGATATCTTTGTGACTTTCGAAAATGGTCTTAAATGCTGAGACAGCTGAAGTGAAATATATATGACAGAATCACTTCAATGGGGATTTCTGATGTTGTATGTCTTTCATAAATCCCACTAGTGTGGAATGGAGAAAAGACATTTAGATAGATAACATTCCTCTGCTTAGATTTCCATTCCAATTATTTGTACGATGCTCTGTTCTGAAAATCCTGGTCATATTTCTGCATTATGTTTGAGTAGGTGGCTTCTTCAAATGTGTTTACACGAGACAAATCTATTTCCTAAACGTGCAAAGCTATAGTAACAAAATTGAACATTTGATCACTCTAACATTTCCTAGACCATATGTGTTGTATGACCCTGCTGAAAAAACAACAGAAACCATTACATAAATTCTAATAGTTTCCACTACGAATACTATTAAATCCATTAACAAATGTAGTCTGTTTTGGGCCATAGTCTATTAGGATTGCATGGTTTGTATTGGTTTCCACTAGACATAAATATACCATCACTAGAACCAAACACATTACCAGTAGAGACCCACAAGGACATTATAGTTTACATTAAAACCAAAAAATTCCCATTTTAACCATTAAAACCATTAGAATTTCTGAAATGAACCATTAGAATTTCTGGGGGGGTTGGGTTCAGCAGGGAGTGATGGGAATCACAAACCACCATTTATCTTTGAGTTCTTATAGTTAACCTTTTTGACTTGACTTGGGTTTAAAGGGTTTAACTTTAACAAAAAAAAAAAATGTTGGTCTAATGTCAACTTGGACTTCTTGTTAGTGGAAGGTTCAGGAGCCAAAACACTGTTGTACACATTTACACTGTGGGATTTATTTTACAGTTAAATGGGTGCTTGAAACTCCTTAGATAAAGTGGCACAAATCCTCACTCTCTGCAGTCATAAATTGAAGAAATGTAATGCTGTGTTTTAAATGATTTCTGTCCACTTGAATGAGAAGACTTGATGAAGAGAGCAGTAGAAGGGGCTACACAAGGCTCTCGGCTTTATGAGCGCAGGGATCCTGAGAGATGACCCGACTCTGACCCACGCTCCGGTGAAGTTCGCCTCACTGTGCTCTTGCTCCAAACTGATACAAAATGGAAGAATCTCAGCAAAGGGGTCTGCTTAGGGAGTCTGTGAGGTACAACACACATGGGCTGGCACATTTATGACTGAGAGGTCCATGGCTATTTTGCGTATGTTTGATAACTATATTGAACAGTAAGTACATATGTCCTAATTTCAACTGGATATGTGGTGTTTTATATCATTTTTCAGCATAGATAAATTGTTGGCATATAGCTGAATGACTAGATGTATGACTGGTGTAGGGACTGAATATCAAATCATTTGAATAGTCAAAAGATTTTAACCATGTGGGCCTGCTGTTTATAATGTAAGTAACATTAGATAATTTAAAAAGAAAAAACAAAACCAAAAAAACCCTTTTTGTAGAGTACTGGTTTGCAATTCAAATACATGTCTTGTTTGTTTGTTTGTTTGTTTGTTTGTTTGTTTGTTTGTTTGTTTGTTTGTTTGTTTTACTGCTAAACCATGAAGGTAAGAATGGATTTGCATTAGTGATATTCCCCCTCTGTTAGGATATGGATCTCTGTCTGTATGCCAAATGAATCCTAAATTATTAAGCAATATATAAGACATGGTTATTTTTATACAGTCTCATAAAAAAGAGTACTGAACTGTCCCTTTCCTTGTCACAAGAGTGCCTTTAGTGTGTATCTTTTACCTCAAAATGTCCATGTAGTGTACCTTTAAAGTATTACTTAACTACTATTTAAAAGCTAATTAAAATTAGCCATTAGTTCCAATGATGTAGCTTTCATCATTTTAAACATATGCTACTCTCACATTACCCTGTAACAGATACACATTGAAGGTACAAAAAATATAACCCTGTGAATGTTTTTCCGAAGAGTCTGATGCAGACACCATCACAGATTTATAAGGGCTACACAAAGCATGTAAGAAGCATGTGAATGCACACAGATTGTATGTTTATCAAGGTGTAATTAAATCCTTGACAAAGCAGAGACAAAACTATAAACTATAATGTAAATTTAGAATATTTTATCATTTAAGCAAAGTGCTATTAGAATCTTTCAACATTTTATAGTGAGATAACGTATTTAGACCAGACGGATTGTTTTGTTTGTACTTTGTCTACCTAAAAAACCACTCGTTCACACCATAGACTTGGGCGCAGTATTACAGAGCCAGGTGGTTTTCTACACACTCGTTCCATATGGTGCCCTTTGGTTTGCTCCACTCGCTACTCCCTTTCTCTCACACACTCTGACTCTTCGTGATTCTCTCTTCTCTGGTCTCTCTCTTCCTCTGATGATTGCTTTGACATTCAGAGAAAAGGCTTACTGCTGACAGCTCTTTGAGCAGAATCAGACTGTTGTTTTGAATGCAGAATGTGTGAGCGAGTGAGTGTGTGTGTGTGTGTGTGTGTGAGAGAGAGAGAGAGAGAGAGAGAGAGAGAGAGAGAGAGAGAATAGGAGAATAAAGAGGCAACAACATTAATGAAAAGCAGATGTGCCAGCAAGTGTTTGTGCTCAGAGCCAGACCCTGTGTGTGTGTGTGTGTGTGTGTGTGTGTGTGTGTGTGTGTGTGTGTGTGTGTGTGTGTGTGTGTGACTGCATATGTGTGTTTTAGCATTTGCATCCCTCTCATCTCCTAACCGCTGGTTGCTGTGCGTCTCTCGGTGTCTGATCGAGCAGTGCAGGGGGCATCAAGCCCGGGGAGTTCACAGCGAGTTGACCATCTGGAAGAGCTGGTCGAGATTCAAACCGAGTGTGTGCCAGCTATCTGAGGCTGTGGAGAACTCAGCCACACTTCAGTCTGACATGACATTGCATACATGTAATCTTCTCTACAACTCTGGAGCAAAATTAAATACTGACAAAATTATTTATAATATGCAAAACTTTATAATATACTTTATATGTAAGCCATTTGTGACTTTCGTATCCTAAGCTTTTATCTGGCTTAAGAATAAATGGGAGCTAGGATACTAAGATAAAGTAGTGGAAACAGCAATTCATATGGTTATGCAAGATATTACTGTAATTTATACTGCATTTTATATAGTTCAACATGGAGTTTTCAAAAAAAAGAAAAAAGCAGATGCACTCGCACCGCACACTGTATACACCTCAATGTCACAATGTTATTGACACTGCTGTGCTGAACATGACCAAATCATATCTACTATTAGATGTTCCCTTTCCAATGATGAAATGGGGAATTGGGGACAGAGCAACAGATGGGCTCCAGTCAGGAACTGTATACCGTGACCTATATTTAGGTGTACCTGATAATAATAGTGAAAATAGGGCATATAAAAGTAGATAAAACCTGGGTGTACATAATAAACAGGCTGCATATTATGTAGACTTTTGCTGTATATTGCAATGTATTTTTGTCTATTGGCGCTCTATCCTCTGCTGAGGAATAGAAAGTAGAGTGTTGATTTATCAACACAAAGAGGAATTCTGTTGGCCAATATTGTGAGATTTAGTACAGCATGTGTTTAAGACAGGATGATACTTGAATATGGAGTTGGGGCTCAGTAAATGATGTTAAATTTATTCGCAATCTGGTCTTTCTGATATCTGAACCTTTATGTTGTAAACTTTGATTTTATGTCATCACTTTTTGGATCTCATTGAATCTTGAAAAGAAATAAAAGACTACATTGAAATAGTGTCTCTCTTGCTCTCTCTCTCTCTTTCTGTGTGTGTGTGTGTGCCTGTGTGTGTGCGTGTGTGTGTGTGAGAGAGAGAGAGAGAGAGAGAGAGAGAGAGAGTGTTCAGTGGAAAACAGGTTTAATGAGCTGTGCACTGGAGGGCATTCCCTCGTTTCCTTGAAGTAGAGGAAGTGTGGAGATTTATGACGTGGGTGATTGCCCGTCTCTTTCCTCCACAGTGGCTGACCAGCAGAAAGGGAGAGAGAGAGTGAGATGCATTAAATCACAGACGGTGAGCTGCTGCACTTGGTGTTGATCCCTGAGAGATCAATCAGAAAGTCATATCTCAATTTGTCTGTATGACACTCTGCCCTGCAGCCAAGGCTGTACTCCTCTTTATCACCTGCCGGACACTTGGCTTTGATGGAAGTCCGACTCACTCGGTTTGATCACAGTGTCACAGTGATTAGGTGTTAGGTGAGACTGTGTGAGAGTTAGGATGTATTAAAAAGCTTGGAATCCGATTCTGACAAGAAAAGTATTTACATGATTAGTCCATAAATGCAAACTTCAGGACACCAGGGATATGTGGACGCTTTTCCTACGTACTTCAGCTGTTTGTTTTTTTCCAGTTCAAGTCGCTCAACATTTAACTGAAGAGCCAATCTATATACTGTATTTGCCATATCTTTCAGATATGTCTCTGACAAAATAGTGATATATAATCAATGGTGAAAAGCAATCTGTAGTGTGTAGTTTAAGGATTAATACATGTTTAACAGAACCTGGACTTATAAAAAAAAAAGTTGCAAAACATTGCAAACGAACACTAGTGATGTGGCTGAATTTATTTATTTATTTTTTTAACGAATGAACAATACAACCATTAACCTTTATTTTAACTTCCATACCATTATACAAATTGAGTCATGTGAATAGTTCAGAATTTGCAGCATAGACTGTATATATAGTCTGGTATGTCATTTGAAAGTGTGAGGTCATTTTGGTTTGATTATCTGTGTACAAGAAGCTATGAACAAGAAGTTTAATGCAAACTATGTTGTTTTGCAAATCCTTTACAGTTGTTTTTTTTATTTTTTATCATAAATCCTTGACTATCTACTGGCTATCATAAGATTATCAAAGGTCAAAGTCAATACAAGACTTTCTCTGCACGCTCCATTTATCTCTCTTTCTCTCACTTCACTCTTTCTCCCCCCCAGTGTAGGAGTTAACAGAAGACATTGACCTCTGGGCCACTTGCGGTTCCTGATCCACAGTGAGGAATGTGAACCTAAGCCCTCAACTGACTAAACTCAGCTTTCATAGCATATGTGGAGGACCATAGTATAATGCCTGGCTCTAAAGTTCTCAAGAATGTTAAATACAAAATTGCTTACGTTTCAGGGTCAGACATTAAATAACAGGATAAAAGTAACTGATCACAATACAATTCTAACAAAATTTCATCTGGATTTGACATAGATTGCCCGACTGTGATCTGAGATTGCATTAAGATCTGAAAGTACATTAAGAAAGTAGCAGGAATCAGTAGGAGTCTCTTGCCAGTAGGTGAGGGGACTTAATCTGAACAGGGCTTGCTGTCATTAGGGGCAATTGTTCTCCTCAGAGGATATCATTTTAAAAGTGAGGCTGGGCTACAAGTCTTACAGGCTGTTGTTATAACCTCTGACTCTCCCCTCATTCATTTATCCTGCCTGTGCTGCTCAAGGTTGCAGAGATCTAAATGGATCTGTATATTTCCTTCCAAATGTTCCCTCTGGCATCACAATTCCAATTTGGTCTCAATTATCACTGGGTTTTGTTAAACAAGTATTATTTGGGACAGAGTAATTAGGAAGATTTTCAATCTATGAGATTTTATGCAAAAAACGTTTGACAGCATTTAATAAAAGAAACTCCAGTGCCAGAGCTTTGTTAGTGTTACAGTTGTGATATTAGGGGAAGTATGCACCCTGGAACATGCAGTTATAATAAATATTACTAATACATAAACTCTGCATCATGTCGTTGCCAAATCACATCACCCCATTTTTTGAACTGCCTTTGAGCCTATTTTTAAAATCCACAAAAAGGAAACAACTCCATAGATTATTTTTAAAAACCTGTTAATGTGCTTTGGGTTATGTGAAATTTTTATCAATGTAGGGGATGGAAACAATGATTACTAGTAATATATTACAGCCATTTATTTATTTATTTATTTATTTATTTATTTTGCCTTTTGGCTCACATCTTTCAAAAAAAATAAATAGTGGAAACATTTTAGCACATAGACAGCATTTTTCTCAACCACCTCTCTTACAACAAAACCCACAAGCAGCAGGAACATACATTTGGACTAAAGAGGAGACAAGAAACTTTCTTTGCTCTAGAAAATATAATTACATCTACATGTATTTGGATATTATGGCACATTAAAAAGGCAGTTTTTGTAGTTTCAGACAGTATGATCAGTGGATCATGTATGCACCATTGTCTTTGGATGTTGTTAACAATGATGTCTTTATATTACATTATAAACATTATAATATAGGTGGTAATAACAGTCCATTCTGTTTTCTCGCCTTGAACATGAAATTTGTAATTGAAAGGTGTCAAAGCTAAATATTTTCAATAAAGCAAACCTGCACAATAAAGTTTGTGCAGAAAATTGTGTCTTTACTTAATGCATTTTAACTGTAAGAAATCAATTTGATAGAAATGAGACTTGGGAAGCAAACTGTACAAACCTATTTATTTTATTTTAATTGTTTTTATTTTTTCATTTTATTGATTACATTACATGCATAATAAGTTGATAGAAACGTTATACAGAGTGATATGAAATATACAATCATACAAAAACAGCCTCATTTAAATCAGTTTGAGTTAAATCCTCTCAAAATTCCCACAAGCAGTACTAATGGAGATTATACATTCTCACAATATCTAATCTACATGGGGAACGTACAAGGAGAGGGCAAGAGGATCCTGCCCTAATTACACAAAGATATTACAGGGTTATTAATGAGATAACGGAAGCTTGAATGAAATTAATTGCTCCTCTGAGTTTTATAGTGCACACATTATTACGGCTCTGATGTAGCAGTGTGAGGACAGCATGTGGCAGAGCACAAAATAGTATCTCTTGAATTGAGACATAGCTCGAGGCTCATTGGTATTCTGTAAGATAGTCAAGTGGGTTTCTTTCTCCCATCACCATCTTCTCCTCTCTATCTCTGTCTCTCTCCCTGTCACTCTCTCTCCTCATGAGTCTATTTTTCTATCTTTCTCTAGCTGTACTCTATCTATCTGTATATGGATGTATGCCACGAAGAGTAAGCAAAGATAAACAGATGACTTTATCATGTGTTATCATAAAAGATAATAACATGTGTCATAAAGGCACAATTACAAAATAAACAGTTACTTTATAGATTTCTACATTGTGTTATTTTAAAATAGGAATGGAATTTTTCAATTGGCCCCTCATTGACACCTCTTGTCCAGATTAGTGGACCAGAACTGTTGTATACATCAATCCATTTGCTGTACTGCTTATCCTACACAGGGTCACAGAGAGTCTGGAGCCTATCCAAGGGGATTCAGGGCACAGGGCAGGCGACACCCTGAACAGGGTGCCAACCCATCGCAGGGCACAATCGCACACCCATTCACACACTACAAACAATTTAGGGGTACCAACCAGCCTACAGCACATGTCTTTGGACTGGGGGAGGAAACCCGAGTACCCAGAGGAAACCCCCGTGGCATGAGGAGAACATGCAAGCTCTGCGCACAAAGGGCGGAAGCAGGAATTGAACCCCCAACCCCGAAGGTGCAAGGCAAACGTATTAACCACTAAGCACCATGCCCCCCCAAACTGTTGTGTAAATAATAAAAACAAAGAAATTATATATCAGTGTCCTTAAAAATGTTTAAATCAGTATCACACATTTAGTTTATTTTTTGCTATTGTCTGTCTACCTCATGCTTATATACGCTCGTAAACAAAACAATGAGAAACTATCAGTGATCTTGTCGTGGCCTTAATGACCTAATGTTTTCAATTTCTTACTTAATAGAATTGAATTCAGTATGTTTAAATGGACAACAATAATCCGATATTAACCTGATTAAGACAATACTCTGATTAAGAAACTACTATGTAAACAACGATTATTAATTAACCTAATCCGACTAATGTTATACTCAAAGTAAACACAAATTGAATTAAGACATGTGGAGTATTCCTATTTTAGCTGTATTATCGATGTGCATTATAGACATTCACACAACTTAATCACACTATTAATGTGGTGTGGGAGTTTTTGCAGCATTTTGCGACAGGACACATACACATACGGCAGTGCTCAACGGTTTGACGACAAACAAGAGAGCATGGCTGCGTCCGAAACCGCGTGCTTACCTACTACAGTATATAGTAGGAGAAATACATGTATATTAGCTACTATATAGTAGGTAAGTATGCAGTTTTGGACACAGCCCACTTCTTCAAGCAGTCACCTATTTGCACGTACAGCATGACAAATAATTAACTGCACCTGAAGCTTTCATAAAATTAAAAATTAAACACCCAAAACTGTATACGGTACCATAATGAAGACGAACCGTATGTTGATACGTGAAATTCTGGAGGGGACGTCGGATGGTGTGGCGTGGGGACGTAATGACGTGTGCCATTAATCGATCTGTGCTCTATAACATGCAAAACCTGAACATGAAAAGAATATTCATGACTACGGTGTTAACATGTCTGTAATGCACGTCGATAATGCGACTAAAATAGGGATACTCCACATGTCTTAATTCAATTTGTGTTTACTTACTTTAGGTAATCAATAATCGCTGTTTACATGGTAGTTTTTTAATCAGAGTATTGTCTTAATCGGGTTACTATCGGATTACTGTTGTCCATGTAAACGTACTGACTGTGCCTGCGCTGATTGCCCTCGGAGTACCCCCTGAGAGGGGCCCCAGTGTGAGCAGCATAGTCGAGCAGCGAGCCGCGCGCGCTGTAGTGTTCACTTTAGTCCGGTTAAAGCGCGCGCTGACAGCGGAGTTCACACGCACACACACACGCTGACACACACACGCTGACACATACACGAGCGCCGTGATTCCTGCTGGATCTTTACTGCCAACTCGACCAAAGCTCCGGAGTACCAGAGTGTGGTTTATCCACTGCAGCTGGCATGAGCTAACATGGAAACCAAACCTTTCTTGTCGCTAGGTAAGTTTGGCGTTTCTGTGTGATGTGGTTTCCATTTCACTCCGCAGTAACAGCCAGCAGTCATCATACTTAGGATTTTGCATTGGCCTGGACCGTAGGTGTGCTTCTCCACTCCACACAGCCTGCACGAGCTTAACGCACAAGTGCAGCTGGATACAAACTAACACTGAAACAATCATTTCAATAGAGTTACAGTTCATTCATCTCAAATCCTGGAAATGGATCTAGCTTTGAAAATCTTTTAGTAGTTTTAGTTTACTGTCACACGTTGACGTTTACCTCGGATACTTATTATTATTGTTGTTGTTGTTGTTGTTGTTGTTGGTGGTGGTGGTGGGAGTAGTGTTAATATTTAATTCCATGTGTTAACTTGTTATAGTTACCTTGCTGTGTTTGTTTCACTGCTGGGCTTCGTCCCAAACCTTTTACTCTTCACAATCTCTGAGTAGTTCACTTAGTACAGTACTGTACCCTTATTTAGATGGAGCGTTTAAGAGTTTGTTGTTAGAAAACCAAATGTCGGTTCACTCTGTCACTGCCACCTTCTTTCCCAAATCTTCCACTTATCTAATGTCCAGATTGCCAGACTGTGTTCATGATGAGAATCCTAAACACACCTCACTGGTAACAAACTCACTGAGGCACACTTTAATCTCTAAACTACTGCCCTAAGTATGGTTTGTGAGAATTGGTGGAAATAATGCAGCTAATAGCTGATTTGGTCTGAATGGACCGTGGAAAGGTGAGAGGTGAAAGGCGTGAGGTATGAGATGTCATCAGGATGTCTATAGTTTACATGATTACTTGATTCTTGTGCATGGCCCGTGTGAGCTTTTAACCCTAGAAACATTCAGATGATTATTCAGTTATTCATCTTTCAGCATATATATTAAGAAATTATTCACTAATTACAGTGACGCTAATAGAAAAGAGCGAGTCCGGAGTTGCTTACGGGTTCTGGCCGTTTAAAAGGTTAAGCTATTAATCTTTGAAGCTGTGTCCAACTCGCATACT
This sequence comes from Ictalurus punctatus, assembly GCF_001660625.3. Classification (NCBI taxonomy): domain Eukaryota; kingdom Metazoa; phylum Chordata; class Actinopteri; order Siluriformes; family Ictaluridae; genus Ictalurus; species Ictalurus punctatus. Next base: position 8,417,197 of record NC_030437.2, read on the forward strand.
TCTGTGCTCAACAATAGGCCGTAGGGCGCATATGTGTTTTGGAAAGTAGCCAGAAATCTTTAAAGTCTATAATCAGCAGACCTTGTTTTTGTATTAGCTCTGAACTTCTGAAGCCCCCCAGTGCTGTAGATGAACAACAAAACACTTTATCATACCTCAAAGTGGAACTTAGGTGAATAATACGTAATGGTGTGATATCCAAGAAGACGATAAAAATGGGTTTAACAGCATTTGGCAAATTCTCACATTGTTTTGGTGCTTATTTGGTCACTACAGATTTAAAACTTATTAATAACCTGTGATGGACTGTTGTAGCATCCAGGGTGTGTTCCTGTTTCACAACCTGACCAGGATGCAAAGATTACCGAATGAATGATAGTAATGTGGTGCATGGGTTTAGTCACCTTCTGTCGACAAACTCTATGATCTATGTAATGAAGACTAATCACTTTACCCTTAAGTACGTCTTAGCAAGTTCCCATCCGCTTGGCCTTAGGGGTGACCCCTCGCTTTGAGCAGTGACTCCCAAGTCCATGGGTGTCAGAGGGAAGCACTGGCTCTCTTTGTAGGATGGCCCGAGGTGTTCAGGACCACCCCAATAAAACAGGACCAGTTGGGTTTACAGCACTGTGGTTTAGTAGCTCTGAGGAGGTGATTGGTGCTTTTGTGAATGTCTGCAGCTGTCAATTTTATTAGGGAGCCTTTAAAGGGAAAGTTAATTGCTTAAAGTGACAGCATCTCACAGACACTCTCCAGCCACTGTCTGGCTCCGAATCAAAGGTTGCATGGTCTCCTTTCTAGACGTGCAGAAGGGCCAAATTGCACTTAAGGAAGTTTAAAGTGACAGTTAACACACACACACACACATTTGGGAGGGAGTCAGAAAGCTTAAGACTTCTCTGTCATGATTCATTCTTGCACAAATTGTTGTTCAAGTACCTGAAGCCTTTTGAATATAACATAAGAGACACATGAAGGATAGAAGACGTTATCTATGATATGCCCAAAAGCCCTAGTTGTTAATGATTTGCTCTGTGCACTGTATGCACTGATTAATTAATAACAGCTTGGTTGCCCCTTGTACTATGGACTGTGTTATTCCCTGCTCTTATGTAGCTTATGTAGCTCTGGCCTGCTAAACAAATCAAAACAGTGATCTCTGTGTGACCCAGAACATTGCGACCCTAAACTCTGAGCCAGTTTTGCAAGTCATGACTGTCACAAGACAATATTAAAAGGTTGTCTTTGGGGAGGCCTCTTTCATTCTTCCCCTTTCCACTTGTCCCGTATAGTGGATTAGTCATATCTGATCTCTGCTACCCAATTTACTTTGAGCTAATGGATTTGGCATTTAAAGCCTGGCTTTGAGACAGAGCGACAGAATGTGCCACGCCGCTCTCATCTGCTCCGTCTCATTTTATGAGCATAAACACCCAGTCTCGCATGTGTGTGTGTGTGTGTGTGTGTGTGTGTGTGTGTGTGTGTGTGGCCTCTCTGAACAGGATTTTGCCTTTACCATCCAGGCTACACTAATGCTTTGTCTGAAGCATGCTGGGTCATGGCCACTGTAATGGCCTAATATGTCTGTGGCCACTTTGGAGACATGGTAATGAGAAGGGCAGCTGGGTAATTACCAGGTGCAAAGTTAGGAGGTTAAACTCTCTGTTGTTTTAAGATATAACCTTGACCTTTGGACAAGCAAATGTACAAGTCACAGAATTTTGTTTATTTTGGGGTTTTTTTTTTGTAAGTGCAGTTCTTGTTTATTCCAGGAAATACATAACAGAATGTTTATGGAATGTATGTTTCCCAATTATTACCAAATAATGGTATTATAATATTGTTTTTCATGCTCATATTAAAGGAATACTTCATCATATTGTAATCTGATTTGCTACCACAGACAAGTATTCGGACACCCCTCTCTGTACTGAGAAAAGACAAAAAGTCTGTTGACTTGAAAATCACTTGCAATAAGGGCAGTTAAACTCCATCAATAAACATGTAACATGCATGTTAGAATCTAATGCAAATTGAAAACTACAAATGGCTCTAGGCTCCCCGTGACCCTGTGTAGGATAAGCATTACAGGAAATGGATGTATAGATGGAAAACTGCAATTGTTGCACTCTAACAGTAAAGGTCTTAATATATATGTTAAAAAAAAAAAAGGCTCCGAAGCTGTTCTTATGTACCTTTATCCAACTGTCCAACACTGAAGAAATGACAATACAGCCCGGATGAGACACTAGTCCATTATAAGACACCATGCACACTCAAATTCACACACTCATTCACACATAGGTGCAATTTAGCATAGCCAATCCAGCATGTTTATGGACAGTGGGAGGAAACCAGAGAACTGTGAGGAAACACACAGGGAACATGCACAGAAACTCCACGCAGACAGTAACTTGAGCTCAGGATTGAAACAGAGACAGTGACACTGTGAGCCAGCAACACAAACCCGCTGCATCACTGTGCATCTGAAAACATTTATTTCTAACTATTTACACTTAACTAAAGATATAGTTATTATAGGATAGTATTATTGATATAGTTATAAAGATTGTGGTATTCATGCACAATCAGAGCCAGGCGATGTTTGTATGTTTGTAAGGCATAACAGATTGTTCTCATTTATAAAAGAGTAAAATATGCATATTTAGTGATTCATTTGAATAAGTAATGAAACTGTTCTATTAAATATACATTTGGACTATACATTTATTGACTACCCTTTACTTCTGTTATGACTAAGTTTTGAGTTTTTCAGTTCTCTGCTTTTTTTCTCAACACAGAGACTTTTTTTATTTTATCCAGCAGATATTATGTTGAAAAACGCTGGAGTATACATTTAATTTCCAAAAAAAAAAAAAGTCTTTCAATATATGCAAGTGTAAATCCATCTATAAATTATGTGTTATATATATATATATATATATATATTTTTAAAAGCCCAAACATTTTTGATGTTCTGTAAAGGTTTGTTCTTAATTCACCTTTTTTTTTTTGTTGCTTTAGATTTTAAATAAGCTTTCTGGTTGTTTCCTGTAAACATTCTGCCTCTGTTGCATGGTCATTGGCTGAAAGTGTGGCAGTTAGTAGTCAAGATAAGATCTTTAAGCGATTGCGATACCCTTAAAGCTGTGCATATCTTCAAGGCTGAGTGCATTAAATTATACACATGCACAAATTCCCAAATACGATAATGGACCCCTCAGACTACTGCTCATGTGATACCAGACTAGGTGTGATGTGCCTCAGTTACAGTCATGTTCATTGTTACAATTCAACAGTTTTTCACGTCGTGTCTCTGTGCACATGAACCAAATCATGAATGTCCAAAGTGCAATCACAGTTCTTTGTTGAATATATAGAGACACACTTATCTTTGGAAAAATACCTTTACATACAGAAGAATGTGAAAACCCTTTTGGATTGCAGTGAACATTAAATGGCGATACGTGTACAGCCCTATAGACACTGGCGTCAAGCCAAAAAAAGATTTTCCTCTGTAGAAGTTGCCAAGATAGCTGCCAAGGTAGGTGTCAAGATAGACATTTGAAAGGATGATTGTGTAATACAAATAAATGTCAGTGTATGAAAGTATGAAAAGTATGTTGTCGTTTGGTGCTGGTTGATTTGTTAAAAAGGCGCTTGAAATTTTGAACTTTGGGACATGCAGAGGATTTCATGAGAGCCTGTTTTAGGGATATATTAGATCTATTAGGGATATATTAGATCTATTAGATTAGATCTTGGCTAATAAAAATCACAAAAAGCCAGTTAATGTGCTCAGCATAGTAGTGGACAGTATGGCCTAAAATGTATATCAAAATATAGATTAAAATAATCACAGTACCAGTATATATCACACTATAATGTGCCTTAAATATCACAAGGACAATAACAAGGTTACTGTTTAATATTTTTAGTTCCCTTTAGTTACCTGAAATACAAATACCAAAATCCTAACGTTCCTAACCCTAACCTCACAATTATATTATATTCCCTTTTAAGTACATCCTTGAGAAAAGATTGATTATATAAATAATGTATTATATAATAAGATTTATCATTATTGGTTCTAAACAAATTTAAATCTAAAACTAGTTTTATTTTTCTAAATAAAAAAATAATGATCACGTTTTGCATTGTTTGTCATAGGGCCAGACTAAAGTGCTAATCACAATAGCAACACAATCTTGCTATTTCTGGATGAACCAAAGTGTCTTTGCTATACACAAGAACAATGCAAAATGTGATATTTGTATTTCTAACAATAAAACCAGCTATTTATATTTATTTTTGTGAATATGGACAGCAGTACATGTTCTATTAATTGGTCCTGAGAATCATTAAAATAATTTTCAGTATGGCCGTGTGTTGGTCATGGTGCATGACCAGTCTAGATATATGGGAACGTCAGGAATAGGAAAGGAAGTTCTCTATCCTTTGCTCACACTTTTACTGTGTCACATCACATGTTGTTTAAACATGTTCCAGACAGGTGTAACAGCTAAGATAATATCCATACATCAAGAAGAAGCACAACCTGTAAAGCAGATGAACCGTCCTTCCACCCACTACTAGTTCAGCACATTTTTGCGCTGTGTGGTAGAGTCAAACACTCAGACACTTTTAACAACTAATTCTAGTACTATTATATTGTAAATATATGAACAATCACAATTAATAACAACAACCTCATATATTATTTTTTTTATCACACACCCTACAGCAACCTGCTTTGTTTTTTTCATAATTTATTATATACAAGGGTAATTCAGATTACACCTTAAAAGCACGACATGAATTAGAATTTAATTAAAACATTTTTAAAAGGAATCCGACGCAGTGCAAGAAGCAATCCTTCATTGAACAAAAAGCTGACTTTGTAGAAAAATGATATACATTTGTGGCACCTATTTGCAATAAACATTGCAAAATAAGGTTTACATTTGACTGAGTCTCATATATATCTTTTTCATTAGGCTAAGATTCAAAGCATGTTTAACGAATGAGTATACACTAATGCTGCTGATTAACAGTCTGTATATACAGTAAAATGTTCAGTGAAGAATGAATCGCTATTCTGTATTTACCTCTGAGTTTATTTCTAGTCTTTCTCTGGTATGCAGAGTTGTATAATGATTATTTAAACATAAATAAATAAATAAATAACCAGCTCTTCCCCAGCTCCTAATAATCTAATTACTGGTACAGGATACATGTGTGGTTGTTCCACTGGGTGTTGAAAAAAAAATGCATTAAAGCTAATGAAACTCTTTTTTCATCCATTAAAAAATTTAAAATAGTTGATTATTATATTATATATATTACTGTTTATAGATGTATTCATAGCAACGTAATTTATTTATATACTTATTAAGTGTTACTTATAATTTCAGGAAAATCCTTACCATGGAAAAGCCATCACTTTTATATTGCCATGTAAGTCTTTATTCATTAGTTGTAATATATAGTTCAGTTGCTTTATGCAATAATGAACAACAGTCAAGTGCTTAATATGGTCTGTAACAGACTATTTTTTTTAAATGCCACAACTTTATTGCTAGATTTCTTATTGATGTGTAAATCAAAACTAGACACTTTGACAAGACAACTGTGCTTTTTTGTTTATTTTATTAAAGTTTTTTTTTCATACATTTGTTAAAATTTCTGTGATGTCACATCCTTATATACTGCTATATATCTACATTAAGTCCATGAATACCTTAATGCTTTAATGATGGTCAGTGTTCTACCTGAATGGTAACATGACCCGATATGCCTTGCAGTGTGTAGACAACGAAACACTTTGCAAGTCAATTTGAGTTCATATGTCACATTTATAATGCTGGAATTGGCCAGAAATATTTTCCCCTAATCTAATCTGTTTAGACAGTTTCACTTGATAGATGTGTCAGGCAGACAGAGACTGTGCAGTTTCTTCATAAAAAAAAACCTATTTGCGCTTCATTCCTTTGATGAATGTCACGATATTGACTTGACATGTGTTGCTTGCATGCTGTGTGTGTGTATGTGTGTGTGTCTGTGTGTGTGTGTGTGTGGGGGGGGGTTTGTGTGTCTCTGTGTTTTCCCCTGAAGCTAACACACAGCTCCAGTGGTTAATTAATGGCAGAGCAGGAATACAGATACGTATCCAGTTCTAAATTACAGCTGCAACTGCAAAATATGTAAGGAACAACAGCAACAAAAACACTCCAGAGGATGCTGTCCTAGGAAAATAATCAACAGTGATTATTTTCCAATCACAGCACATCCCAAAGTGTTTTATTCCCCTTGTACCACTATGTTTTATCACATTGCATTTAATGTTGTAGAACAAGTTGTAAAGCAAGCTAGTTCTTATCACTTACAGCTATATGCAGTCATTCCCTCACCAGCATCTCTTTTTTGCTCTCTTAAAATTAATAAGACAAAAAAATGCAGCTTGTCATCTTACCGAGAAACCACAAGTTCTCTGTCCTGAGGATTTTCCCATGTCAGAAAACGTAAAGGAAATGTTTTAACACTGACTGATACACACTTCACCGTTTCAATAATTACACTCATTTTCTTCATCTGTTTTTGTGGTGCATCCTCCATTCATGTCCCTGTGAATAAGCTCTTACTATAGAAAAAATAACATTATAACGAGCACATTTATGTAAATGTGACTTGAATTGCACTACTGACAGAGCTGCTGTTTTAAATTAATCAATTAATGTTTTTAATTAATCAACACCTCCTGGCAAATCACTGAGAATTCTAGAGCACTGTGGTGTAATAATTGATTATTAAGTTGAATAGCATGATAATTAATTATATAATTAGAGTAGCTGTGAATTATGGTTGTAAATACAACATGTTATGAATGTTTGCCATTGTTCAGTAGCCACAAAACGTAATTTTATACTTTTTTTTTTTTTTTTTTTTTTTTTTTTAAAGTCTGACTACCATGACTTTTACAACCGTTTCAGTGATAAAACCTTTTAATGAAAAGATAAATAAACATTTTTCATATACCACTCAGGATTTGCTAAAAAGCAAACAGCACATATTTTCATCAACTAATTAAGGCTGTCCATAATTATGAGCCTGATAAGTAGTAAACATGTATATGTTCTATAAATAAATAACTAAATATATATATATATATATATATATATATATATATATGTGTGTGTGTGTGTGTGTGTATGTATGTATATATATATATATGTATGTATGTGTATATATATGTATGTATGTATATATATATATATATATATATATATATATATATATATATATATATATATATATATATGAGTTATTTGTTTTTGGACTAACCTGTTTTATGTACCATCTGTGCCAACATATTAAGTAAATATAGTACTAATGTGGAAACTGGAAACCGTGGTTTCAATTCTAAATAATCAGAAACTGACTTGTAATTTGGTTCCAATTGTAAAATGGTGGTGCCATTTTTTCTTGCCTGTTATTTTAGTTTCTTTAGGTTCTGTCATTAACTCGTTGGAGCTTTGACTCCCTTCTGAAAACGTAAACAAACATTTACAAACATAACTATTTGTCGACGTTAAAAATCATTAGCATTGTATACAAAGTCTGAGTAATCATTCAGAATATTTTTTTTGCCTCATTTTAAATAAATAACCCTGTACTTTGTTTATTCCAAGCAAAAAACAACATTTTACTGATTAGTGAATTGCCTTGCTTTGTTAGGATTACAAACTTTTCAATGTATGGTTAGGGAACATACTGATCCATGGGTTATAGCTGGTATTTGTTAAAGATTTAAAAGAAAAAAGTGCTGTTATACATCTATAATCAAATTTGTCAAATAAAACGTTACTTGTGTAAATGTGATGGTGGTTGAGGGAAAAAAAAACTCAGCTATATTTTGTCTGGATCTCTGGTTACTGAGTCTGATTTAGTTTTAGGGTGAAATATTATTTAAAGTAATCTGCAGTACGGCTAAAGTAGATGAGCTAGAGACTTAGTTTGCATGCTTCACCATATTTTGTCCTTGTGATTATTTCTATCTTCTGTTTGTGGTTGTGTACTGTTTCTTTTTGAGAGGTTAGAAAGTAACACACCCGCCTTAATTGTGCTGCACATTCCTCACAGTTCCTTTATGTGGCTTTGCTTCCTTTATGGATTGATGGAGGTGTCTCTGGGGTGGTGCTGGTGTTTAAACAATGTAAGGCCGTAACTAATGCCGTTGACATTCTTCTTCTACTGTTGGATTGATTTTCTGAGCTATGGTGTTATTCTGTTTGGGCCGCTTTTTTGGTGTTGCTGGAGGTGGTTTTTTTTGTTTGTTTTTTTGTATAGATTTATTATTTTTTTTAATTGTCCTGTTTTAGTTAGCGACTGACACATCCTCAGATCCTTAGAGCAGAGTCTACTCAGTGATGAATTTGAGTTTTGCGCTTGCATATGGTGAATCCTTGATAGCTGTTCATACAACGAATTGATTTGTATGAATGATGTTTTGTGCACAGCAGGAAGTCATAGGAGAACAATGAGGAGATGAGGAACAGGATGCTGGAGCCGCGCGTGTGTGTGTATGTGTGTGTGTGTCATACGACCATCATGTTTTCATATTCAGCTTCTGTCTGGTTAGGCATGAGTAAAACCACAGCAGTTAATGCAGTGGGCAGGAAGTCCATTATTTTATGACCTGACTACATAAAATATCTTGATGTCTGGATTGTTTGTAGAAATAATTTCTCTAATATGTATTTCATGATGTGAAAAGCCTAAATAGTTCCATCTTCATTATCTGATTAACTTATTTAATTTAGAATGATATCTATAGTTTTAATCTTGGGTTTGACATCCCGCTTAATGAAAAGGTTGTTTTCATTAGATCTTGGTTGTGCTTAATGGGCCAGTGAAAATAGAGAGATCTTTGAGGGCTAGTTCTGCTGGCTTTCATTGAAACGTTCGGTGAATGTTTTAAGTCATCATGTATCGTACAAGAATTCATGAACCGTTTGTGACCTTATAAAACTGATGTGGATCAATGCGACATGGAGAAAAAAAAGGTCATCATAACACTTGTTTTGTCCAGGAGAAGGTCAGTGCTGATGTGTTTTCATTGGTGCAGCTTTGGCAGATTTACTTCAGAGGCTCAAAGAATGGGGTGCATCTGCAGAGAAGTTTTAATTAAGGCAAACTGTTTGTCAGGAATGCTGATATTCACCTATGAGACTTAAAATGCACTAAACTCACCTAGTCTTGACCTCATAGCACGGTAGGGTGGGGACAGAGAGAGTGTGAGAGAGAGAGAGACTGTTTATTAGCTTTCATCTTCTTTTGGTTCACCTACAGAACATCATCGTATTCAGTGCTTTTTTTGTTTGCCTGATTATCTGCAAAGTAGAATTTTAGAGAAGAAAATAATCAGTTATGAATAAATATAGAAAGAGTGATAGATGATAAAAGATCTGTTTCTCATTTTTAAAGGGATGAAAGAAAACATCCTGTCACATCCAAAAAGAAATCTGCAAAATATAATCACACTATGGTTTTTCCTTTTATTTTTTTTTCCTGCAGACGAAAACAGCACCAAATGTTGTCTAGTTATTGCCACCAGACTTTGTTTTCCATCTAGCATTCATTAATCTCCCAGAAAGATTCATCTCTCACACTCTGAGCCTGAGGGGAAACAGGAAAGGGAAACGCTATTGTACTGACAGCATCAATACACATCAAGAGCCTTAATCATGTTTTTTTCAGTATAGGTGAGGATGTGTGAATCTCTCTCTATATCACTCCCTCTCTGTCTCTCTCTCTCTCTCACTATGTCATACAGGATTCAGTCAGAATCCTCATATTTCTTCCAGACGTTGATGTTTGCCGCAGTTTGTGTGATTTGCATACTGTTTTTTTCTTTTTATCTGTATTCCGGACCTGGGTTGGCAGGAGTATGAAAAATACGCATTTCATCTTCCTCCTCAGGCTTATAGCAGAGCAGTGACTCCAGGCTGATTTAATTTGGAAACTATGTTGGTTGCATTGGGAATAAATTTCAGGAACTCTTTTGCACACCCACAAAAATCCCTATCAGTGACAAGGCAGCAGAGAATTATTTTGGTTCACTTGGAAAACTTTGAATTTTTTTTAAGGAATTGTCACAAGCAACGTAATATGTTCAAGAAATATGACTTCTGGTTAATTGGTTAGCTGGACAGCTATTGAGTCATTTTGTGTGTGTGTGTGTGTGGGGGGGGTTGTCTGGCATGACGTTCACTGAGAAAGTGAGAGGAATGAACTGTGACCTGTGACTGTGAAGTTGAACTTGAGGTCAGGAGTGCTTCTCAATCTATGGTAACCTCTCCTCTTTTTTCCCTTTCTCATCTCTCTTTCTCTTTTTCTCTTGCTTTTTTCTCTTTCTGCCTGGGTCTCTTTCCTACTCCATGCAATTCGACTATACACTGTGGGTCTGTTTTTCAGTGTGTAGGGGTACAGTTAGGGGGCTGAGTTCTGCAACTATTTTAAGAATCTGTGGAGCTGCCTACGTTTACGCCGCAGCCACATCCCTTAATCTTTCTCCCTCTTTCTCTGTATCCATTTTTTTCTTGCTTTAACAGTATATGTACAAAAGTTATGCACTGTATAAGTCTAAAACGACACAGTTACAATTCCAAGGAAATACACAAATCCTATTAAGATTATCTATTTAAAGTGAATCAAAAGTGGTATATATGCATGTGAGGACTACACAATGAATCATGCCTGAATTACTTTATTTGGATTACCACAAAGTCTGTTTGGCTCTAAAAGTATGTTTGACTTAGTTAAATCATTAAAGGTACCAATTAAATATAGTATCTCGGTAATTTGTAATATTGTTATTCTTCCTAATGTTTCTTTTTTCTAAGCATTTGTTTATATTTTTCTGGCCCAGAAATATCCCCATTCTAATCAGAGACACAAAGGCTAAAAACCATCCAATGAGGCTTATATAGCATCAGCACAGGAGGTGGGGATCAGTATCAGTATGAGGTAGCGTAGGCTTGGCATTGTTTTTATTACATTTGGCAATGCTTTTATTATTATAACTTCTTTAAGTTTGAATAATTTACTTTTTGTATTGCATAGTTTCACATAATTATCAGTATGTCTGTCTCAAATTGTATTATAGCTACAGAACCCTGAAGTCATCTGAAAGACTCCACATGCTGATCTAATTAATTACAATGAGTAATGCCGCTTGAGTCTTCACTTCCCTCATTGCTAATACAGCCTTCAAGGCTAACAAAAGCCTATTAGACAGTGTTGTGAAATCACAATCCCAGGCGATAATTGATGCCGTCGCGGTAGGTCCGTGCCCCCCCCTCCCCCCCGCCTTCATTATGAAGGCTTAATCAAGAGGACCAGAAGAACAGATTTTTATGACGTTCCTGATGTTTTGAATTGCAGTCCTGATCCTTGACCTTGAGTTTGATCGCCTTGGAAACAAGATGCGACACTGGGGAAGGGAAAGGATACTGTTGTTAGTGTGGCCTCTAGTGAGTCTTGTAAATACCAGCTTTAAAATAAGAAAACAACCCAGAGGCTCATAAAGGGAGCTTACAGCACTTGTTTAATGTGTGTGTGTGTGTGTGTGTGTGTGTGTGTGTGTGTGTGTGTGTGCATTACAATGTGGCTGAATGTTAATATTTAAAAGGAAGCTGCAGATAAGGACACATTTTTTTATTAGCTTGTAAATAATACATCTCCAAATTACACGGCTTACATATAAATCAAGTACACACAGACTCACACACACACACACACACACACACACACACACACACACACACATATATGCCTTTGTTTCAGAATCCTAACTGGCTCCATTTTTCCTTGTAGTTTTGTGTGCTTGGCTAGTGGAACATAACATACAAATTGAGCATGACTGTCTGTGTTTGGAAGTGTGTGACTCTCACCTGCGTCCTCTTATGTCACACACCCAGGGTTCCTGAAAAGCCCATGCTCAGTAGTGCCACCCTGTGTGCAGGGCCGGCCGGGCAATGCTGGCAGCTCGCCCTCGGGCTGCTCCTGCTTCACGGGCACATGCCCACTGCACCAGCGCAGGATATCCACAGGTACAGAACACACACACACACACATATACTCGTAAATACATATCTTTGCCTGTGTACAGAAGTACATCAAAAAGATAAGGTTGGTGTATTGTCATACATACACACTACACAGTCTGGCTCTGTTGTACAGTGTCACACCTGCAGTACTGACTGCTGCTTTTCATTTCTTTTTTTTGTCTCTGTTTTTTAAACAGAAGCTTCCTTAGTAATTAGAGCTGCTGTACACATTTATGATTTATACTTCCCCTGAGACAACTCATTGCGTGCTATTACAGTTACTCATGGTCATAAAGAGACCGACTGCCTCCAGCTACAGGGCTGGAACTCTGTTTTCATGGTATAAGATGGTGTCACGTCACCTTGGTAGGTATGAGAGCGGAAAAACAATTGAAAACCTTCCATTCAAAATATGTTGGAGCAAAGCCAAGAATCTCCTCTCTTCCTTTCCAGTTCATTAATGGAAGTGGTTTATTGATCTGCATTGTGTAGAGAATTATTTGTAGGTTTTTGGTTATCCTGTGATCATGTAAATAACCCAGTCTCACAGTCTATATAATGTGATGTTTTTGCTAGTAATGAATAAGTAAAGAATCCATCTGGGCCTGTGATATACAGTCCCTTCCAAAACTATTGGAACGGCATGGCCAGTTAATTTGTTTTTGCCATAGACTGAAGACATTTGGGTTTGAGGTCAAAAGGTGAATATGAGAGGAGGGTTTAGAATTTCAGATTTTATTTCCTGGGATTTTTTTTATATGTAGATGTGTTAAATGACATAGAGCATAGAAGATTTTGCATCAGAAGCACCCAATTTGTAGGCGAGCAAAAATATTGGAGCATGTGACTGATAGGTGTTACTTGTTACCCAGGTGTGTCCTGTTATTGAGTGTTTAAACAGTAAATAGACCTATGGGAGAAAAGCAAGCCATTTTGAAGCTGAAAAAAGAGGGAAAATCAAACAGAGACATTGCATAAACATTGGGCATAGCCAGTAAACCATTTGGATGTCCTGAAAAAGTAAGAAACCACTGGTGTCATGACCAACAGACACCGAATGGGTCGTCCAAGGAAAACAACAGCCAATGACAAAAACATTGTGAAAATGGTGAAGAAAAACCCAGAAACAACAGTCAGTGGCGTTACCAGCAATATCCACAGGGCAGGGGTGAACGTAGCAAAATCCACTGTCCAAAGAAGACTTCAGGAGCAAAAATTTAGAGAATTTCCACAAGATGGGAACCATTCATCAGTAGTAAGAATCAGAAAGCCAGATTGAAATTCAGAGATGAGCCACAAAAGTTCTTGAACCAAGATTAACCAAAGTGATGGAAAGGTCAATGTGTGGAGAAAGAAAGGATGTGCTCATGATCCAAAACATACAAGCTCATCTATAAAAAAATGGTGGAGGTAGTGTCATGGCTTGGGCTTGCATGGCTGCTTCTGGAACAGCCTCACTAATCTTTTTTTATTGATGATGTAACTCATGATGGTAGCAGCAGAATGAATTCAGGAACATTTATTTGCCAATTTACAGAGAAATGCATGCAAATGAATCAGGAGGAACTTTATCATGCAGCAAGACAATGATCCAAAACACTCTCCCAACACAACAAAAAACTTTATCAGGGTAAAAAAAAGGGGAAGGTTTTAGACTGGCCAAGTCAATCAGCAGACTGTAAAACCAATTAAGCATCATTTCACCTCCTGAAGAGGTAACTGAAGGGATAAACCCCCAAAATGAAAAACAACTGAAAGAGGCTTGGGTTAAAAGCCTGGAAAAGTAACACAAAAGAAGAATCCAAAAGTTTGGTGATGTCAGTGAGTCACAGGCTTGATGCACTTATTGAAAGCAAGGGATATGCAACCAAATGTTATTATTTACTTTGAAGACTGATCTGTTCCTATACTTTTACTCGCCTAAAAATTGGGGGTCTGATACAAAAGGTTCTATGTTTTATGTTGTGTAACATCTAAATGTAAGTACTTATTAATGCCATTGTATTCATTGTATTCATGATAAAATCCTTTAATACAAAATATTCGATTTGGTATCCATGTGATGCAACTATTAATAAGTAAGAAAATGTAAATTTTAACCATTTACATTTTAATTATTTATTTAATTATTTAATTAATAACAGTTATGTATGTTTTAAGTAATTTAACTGAACACATGTTAGTCATTATTTAAAATTAAAACAGTTTTTAAAAAGTTACTTAATAAATTGCATTTTTATCTACACAGTACATTTTATGCACTTTTTAAGATTTTGTTTAGGCATGTACATTACATTAGAAGTAAATACTTTATTTCAGAATAATTTCTTTTGAAATAACTTATTTTTAAGCTTGATTATTGTGATTGCACTGGCATTACAGATTCAACATTGTACTTACTGCATTTAATCAGGGTCAACTCATCTGTTAAAAATAACAATATTAATAACTTTATAAGCAAGCACCTGGCATGTTAAATATGAATTTAAGAACATCATCATCATCAGCTCCTTCCCTAACTCCAAAAAACAATGTAGGGGTGTACTTACATTTCCATGTGACTGATTTTTGTTGTTGTTGTTGTTAATTTAAATTGTGAAAATTACTACAAAATGTCAATTTTATGTGTCCTTTGATAGTCTATCAGCTTTATTAATAGGCACTGTTTCAAAGATGATCAAATGTGTGCTTGTCCAAATATGTCAAAAAAGCCAACAACATCCATGGGGTGTACTTATTTTTTCACATGATTGTATAACTAAGGGTTACAGTAATAAATCTGAATACTAATTATCATGCCACCTGTTGCCTAAACAAGTCCAGACAAGTCCAGCAGGTTTACAAAAGTATAGTTGTTATACATGCCAAGTTTAATAACAGCCTATATGTACTGAACATGTTCTGTATTTTTGTCAAAAATGCCTGAGACTGTTGAAAACACAGGCATTTTTGACAAAAATACAGTACATGTTCAGTAAATATACAGTATGTTTTGTGTATATCTCATACTAAACAGTTTTAGATCTTCAAATGAAATACACCATAAAACAAAGCCAACCTGAGTAAACACACAATACAGTTTTTATTTATTTGTTTTATTTTTAGATAACTTTTTAAAAAAAGTTATCTAACATCTATCACCAATGTGAAAAATGAATTGTCCCCATAAGCTTAAAATCTGTTTGTGCCACCTTTTGCAGCAATAACTGCAACCAAACGCTTCCGATAACTGGAGATCAGTCTTTCACTTACTTCTAGGACTAGGACTTACTCCTATGCGTTGGATCATTGTCTTGCTGCATAATCCAGTTGCGCTTGAGTTTCAACTTATGGACTGAAGACCGGACATTCTCCTTTAGGATTTTCTGGTAGAGAGCAGAATGTTTCCCTCAATTGTTGCAAGTTGCCCAAGTTGCCTCTGAAGCAGCAAAGCATCCCCACACCATCACACTTCCACCACCATGCTTGACCGTAGGTATGATTTTCTTTTTGTGGAATTCTGTGTTTGGTTTAGGCCAGATGTAACGGGCCCCCTGTCTTCCAAACAGTTCCACTTTTGACGCATCAATCCACAGAACATTCTCCCAAAAGGTTTGAGGATCATCAAGGTGTGTTTTGGCAAAATTCAGATAAGCCTTAATGTTGTTCTGGGTTAGCAGTGGTTTTCGCCTCTCCACTGTTCCATGGATGCCATATTTGCCCAGTGTCTTTCTGATAGTGGAGTCATGAACAGTGACCTTTGTTGATGCAAGAGAGGCATGTAGTTCCTTTGATGTTGTCTTTTGCTCTTTTGTAAGTTCCTGGATAAGTAGTTTCTGTGCTCTTTGAGGAATTTTTGAAGGTCGGCCACTTCGGTTAAGGTTCACTGCTGTGCCGAGTTTTTCCATTTGGAGATAATGGCTCTCACTGTGGTTCTTTGGAGTCCCAGAGCCTCTGATATAGCTTTATAACCCTTCCCAGACTTATGTATTTCAATCACCTTCTTCCTCATCATTTCTGGAATTTCTTCTTGGCATAGTGTGTTACTGGGTAAGACCTTTTAACCAATTTCATGCTGTTGAGAAAGTTCTATTTAAGTGTAGATTTGATTGAACAGGGTTTGCAGTAATCAGGCCTGGTTGTGTCTAGTCCAGCTGAACCCCATTATGAATGCAATTTCATAGATTTAGGGAATTAGTAACTATGGGGGTAAATACATTTTCACACAGGCCCAGTTGGTAATTGCGTATTTGCTTCAGTAACTAGCATTATAATTTAAAAACTGCATTTTGTGTTTGCTTTGGTTGCCTTTGTTTTATCTTAGATTTTATTTAAATTTCTGAAACAATTTAGTATGAAATATACACAAAAACTTGAAAAAAAACTATGAGTATATATAAATAAATATTTTTTACAAATATGCTACATTTTATTTAACATTAGTATGACATATAAATCAACTTCTAAGACACTGGCACACCACTATGAGGATTTCATGTGTCTTCTTTCTGGTGTCACAGGACCAGGACATCCTCTTCCCACCCACCATATTAATTACACCTCACTTACTTATATGGAAATGTCATACAACACTGTGACAATTTTAAACAACACTGCTTTGCCCCATTTATTCTTATTAAAAATGCTTATTAACTTATTTCAAAATATTCAAAAGATTTTTTAATAACACTTTGATTGTGGCCTGATCGTTGGCATTGCTCATGGCCACCTCACTGCCCCAGTGTCCCCACTTGTTCCTGAATTCGAGTTATTGTCTGTGTGAACATGTCTCAACATGTTTTCTCTCACCTCCCACAAACATGCCAAGGGTGAACTGGCTTCACAAGATTGCCACTATGTCTGAATGAGTGTGTGAAATATGTGTATTCCCACCTCATGCCCACACTGTAAAACATTTCAGGTGGTTAAACGTTGCCTTAAAAAAATGAGTAATCTCAACTTGAAGAAACTCAAAAAATTACGTTTTCCAAGTCAAGGCAATGGATAACATTAAGTTTAATTTTTGAAAATTTATAAACTTGAGTTCAATATCTAAATATCTAAGTATTCCCGGGATAGTCTCCAGATCCAGCACACCCTGGCCAGGATAAAACTGTTTCTCGTGAATGAATGTATGAATGAATGAATGAAGTACAGTGAACAACTTTATGTCTGAAGATGCTTATAATACACTTGCCATTTTTGCCTTTCAAAATGAACTTAATTCAGAATTCAAGTGTGACTTCAGATGTGCAATCAAGTAATTATTGTATTTACTTTTAACTTTATTCATTTAGTAGACGCTTTTATCCAAAGCGACTTACAAATGAGAAAATACAAGCAAGTAGTAATACCAAAGTAGCAATTTTTATTTGAGTGCTAGAGGAACAAAATGCACAGAGGTGTAAGAGCCTGAGTAAGAGCAATTTTTTACGGAGTGAGAGGGGGACAAGTTAGGGGTTAGTTAAGTGTTCACCGTAGGTTAAGTGGGTCTTTGGCCATTTTTTGAAGTTACTGACGGATTCTGCTGTCCAGACTGAGGTTGGAAGTTCATTCCACCACTGAGGGACATTTGATTTACTATACATATTATATCAAACGTGTAGGGGTGTAACGACCCACGCACACACACACACACAAAAAATATGTACAATGCAATATAGTAGGGTGCCTGTTTTTGGTACAGCAAAAAAATAGGCATTGCCTGAATATGTGTATGTTTCATTTTCAACTGATTAAAACATTCAACATTATAAAAGTACAATAATTGAAATGTTATAATGCCAGTGTTTGTGTGATCCATTCAAACACTTAGCAGCATTTAGCTGTGATTTAGAATGGAACAAAATTAAACACGGCTAATTAAACATTAGATCTCAGGCCAAGTGACGGTTGTCAGGTCTCAACAAAACTTCCAACCCGGATGCATCTCAAAAACTCCACAAAAGACCAGAAACTACCTCAAAAAATTCTAGAAAAGGGAGTTTCATTTGTCTTCCTTTTCTAAATCTTTGTTTTAGAAAGAAGTTAGCGACGATGCACACACATTTATGATTTGTTGTCTCAAAACTATCCCAATTGGGTGTAAAACCACAACCTTGGCAACCCAACTGGTGTGACTCAACAGGGTGTGACTGAATCACAAGGTGCTTTATTTCACAGTCAGCTGTTAGCGAGTTGTGCTGCGAAAGCTAAAATGTGTGGGTTTTTTTTTTAAATGCTGCATTGTCCACTTTCCAAATATAAACTTCCCAATCACTGCACTGATTTCTTCAACCCAGACTGAATCAGCTAAGAAATGCTTTCTTAATACAGAAGATAGATAATGTGTGTGTGTGTGTGTGTGTGTGTGTGTGTGTGTGTGTGTGTGTGTGTGTAATTAGTGCTGGCTGATATGCTATTAGCTTGTGAAAAATAGTGTGCTTAGGAGCCCTCTTTTTTTTCTTTTCTTTTTTTTAAAAAAAATCCCTTTATGTCCAAAATTTGGACATTTCCACCCACTATTTTTGGTACTAGTGAAGAAAGATTATTTCATTGTAATAGTGAAGTCACACATACAGAATCATCAAGAGACACAAAAAAGTGTCAGACAGATCAAAACATACATTTCATGTTCTTCAAAGGAGCATTGATGACAGATTTGCACACTATTGGCATTCAGCCAGCTTCCTGGGACACTATTGCAACACACTTCAAGTAGTTCACATACATTGTACCAAGTGTGTGCAAACCTTAGATTTTCCCTGTCTTTCCTGTCTCAGCCTGAGTTGAGATTATTTACTGCTGTTTGCACACTGTAATCATTTAAGCAACTATAATCTTGTGGTTTAAGGGAGAAGAGTTGTGTCTTTTTCTCAATGTTTGTAATTTCTAGATCCGATCTAATTCCCACAAACACTAGCAAGCGGCCACATTGAAGTGTGAGAGAATGGTATATTATCTGTTTCTTTGCGGTTAGAGCCTGCCGCAATGACAGCCTTTTGTTGCGAATAAAGCAAGGCATGTTGGGAAAAGTAACCGAAGCTCCAGAAGGAAAACATAGCTTGCCTTGTCTGAGCTCTTGTCCTGACTCTGATGTGGCGTGGCCGCTAATTCAGCCGTGGTTTATTATTGGCCTGTTGTAGAAAATAGATTTACTGGAAAGTGCTGACAAAAGTCCTGCATTCAGGTCATTGGGGATCAAGGACTCAAGAACTCATTACGTATTCATGTATCCTGTCATGAAGCTGATAAAAGCAGTTACCATGAAGCACGCCACATGAATGCAAAGAAAAGCTAGCTAAAAGGTAGTACAAAATGGGCCTATAAAAAGGGTCTTGTAGTTGCTCTGAGAGGGAAAGAGACAGGGACAGAAAGACAGAGAGAGAGAGTTGGCAAATGGAACAGATTATCCAATGGAATGTCTGGACTGACCTCAAAAAGTGCGAACAGGCCAAGGAGCCAATAGGACCGTGTGCTTAGCGTTGAGCTAATTTTTTCCTGATGATTGCAGTCGCCATCTCTATAAAACAGTCTGAAGTTGTGTGAAAGGCTGAACAGCAGAGGTGAAGTATGGTAAATGTTGATCGAATTCAAATGACAGATGCCTGAGAGGTGAATCGCAACATAATTTATTGGTATAATTTATCAATGCAAAATGAATGTCTTTTGTTGATTGTGGAACCAGTAATGTCACATGCTTTGGCCTCTCTAATTTAAACTGTTACAATCACAGTTACCATGAAATATTAATGATATTTATAATAATATTATTTCAAGTATATTAGCTTTTCAGTTCTCAGGTGTATGTGGAGAGAAGCTTAAGGGAAGCTATCAAATGTAGGGTTTTATCAGCACTAATCGGGTCTCAAAGCCTCTCTGAGCATTTTATCTCACTCAATGGAACAGCCACAGTGAAATGTTCTCTCATTTATAAGTTTTCTTTACAGCCGTGCCATTACTTGCCTGTTTACAAAGCCCCTGCGTGAGAAATTTAATAGATTTACTGGCAAAATGTTGATGCTGCTTTTAGTTACTGTAAATGGATTGTGTCCCAATAACTTGTGAAGATATATATGGGGGGTTATAATTAATGTAGTACCTAATACCACAAGGGTGGACAAATTATAAGTTAGTGAAAGCTCTAGTGTGCTGCCCAGTCCCATGTTATCCATTTACCTAGGTGAAAAAATGGCAACTAATGTAACTCAAAAGTATGATGATTTAAGTGCATTAATACAGACTGTGGAAAATAAGGGAGTAGTTGAATCTTCAGGAAGGGTGACTTCTGACTATCCTGTCCTGATAATGTCTCCGGTTATGAAGCATATCCTATTTGTGCCTTCACCAAAAAGGCAGAAAGTCTTTGGCTAACATTCCAGCAATGATCTGTAGTGCTCTCATCACACTTAATGGCATATATTTGAGTCTGGATAGCATCTTCATAAAATGAAGATTACCTTGAACAGAACTTCAGTTCTCGCCTGTTGTTATTTGTCTTTGTCCTTAAATGTTAATGTTACTGTATAAAACAGCTGTGACTCTCCTTGTAGTCCTTCATACAGGCAACAAAGTGACACATCAATGCAGACATGTTTTCATCTCTTTCAGCTATTTTTTACTCCAGAGAGATTGCATTGAATCAGGAACGTATAGAACTAGAGAGAAGGATTCAATGTCTTTGTGGCATTTTCACATTTCTGTAAGGATGAAAGAAGTGAGTATTGGGGAAGTGGTAGCTCAGCGCTTAAGACGTTGGACTTCTGATCGGAAGATTGTGAGCACTGCCAAGCTGTCTCTGTTGGACCCTTGAGCAAGGCCCTCAAATGCTCAGTTGTATAAATGAGATAATGGTAAGTTGCTCTGGATCAGGGCATCTGCCAAATGCTGTAATGTAATGTAATGAGTATAGTGCAGGTTGGTTGCTCTGGGCAAAACAGTGCACTCATGTCAGAGCCTGAGCTGGTGTCTCTGTTTATCTTCAGAATCTGTTGCTATCTGTCCATCCCTCGACAAGTGTGTCCAACTGTGAAGTGTCTGATAGCACAGGACACCATATGCAGGCGTTTTATGTGGTGAAAGTACTGTTTCTCTGCTGTATAGCTAAATTAAACTGCTACTTTACTCTGATTAACCCATAAATACATAATTTATTCAGTTTACTCAGATATTTATAGACATTACTTCTCTAGATCCAGATTGTCCACAGTGATTAGTCTGTTAGAGACACTACTCCCTACACTGTTTTAGGAAGCTCTTTCATGATAGACACCTTTACAGCAGGTTAATATGCAGGGAATGAATGTTCCCTCTGACAGAAATAACTCTTGAATATGAGGCGTGTAGATGCTATGAAATTGATATACCAGCATGACAGGTGCTTAATTATATTTTGTAACTTGTAGTGGTAAACTAAGTCTGTGCCAGAGCACTGGTCCTTACAGTATCAGAATTATCTGTCAGGTTTGCTTGTTCAGTCTCCTTCAAATGGTCCTCTGATGATAAAATCTGTCAGGTGCCCCAGATCACAGTGATTTTTATTCCAAACACGACTTCATTGACCATTCAAGCATATAGTATAGGCTTTCTGTCAGCTCCAGATGTTCACGACTCACAGGAGGGAGGAGAACCATTAATTTTTCAGATACTTGACTCACTTTCTGTGTGAACCAAAGATAAAAGCGAGAACGCCAGTGAGTTCAGCACATCAGGGAGGAAAAAACATTTCTCTCCACGAAATTGTTCTTCTGATTTATCTGCATTGAATCGCATCGCAGTGTTTGCCAGATAATCCTCACTGATGCAATTACATAGTTAGAAAGACAGCAAGTGTTCAAGAGATGACCTGTTTGAAATCTGATTTTATTTGGTACAAAAGTTGACAAGCTGATGTTTATTTTTGGGTCTGAACTTTTATGTAATTCACTCCATCATGGCAGAAAAGTAATTAGAGCAGAGTTTAAGTCAGGGGTTGGATACCTATGGCTCGTGAGCCATATATGGCTCTTTCATTGATTTGGTGGGAATAAATAGATAAAAGCAATTACAAATCACGAAAGCTCAGGTGATGAATCAATAAAAACTTTACATATTTTAAAATATTGCATAATTACATAATCGATGCCCGTTTGTTATGTATACTCCAACTAATCATGATGTGGCTCAATAAGCTCAAATTTCATTGGACAATGTGAATTTCCCGGTCTAATTCATAAATGGGTTGAAAACTACAAGGTGAAATGGCTAAAAGAAAAAAAAAGGAAGACGAGTATTGTTCTTTCCAGATGAATTTATATTTGTGGAAGTCGCATTAATGGTAAGCAGTGTTCAATTTACTCTTAGTTACTTACTGCATCTTGTATTGATTTACCATTTGATAAAACTATCATAGTTGGTTAAAGGAAATCCAAATGCCACCTACAGGCCTATTAGGTGAAGTGCAGGCTGTTGGGTCAAGAACACGCAAAATGTGAAATGGCCTTTTTTACGTTACCACTTTTTACTATGCAATAATCATAACAAAAAAAAAATTGTTACAAGAAGACATATATAAAACATCGAAAAATATGTAAACTTTAATCTGGCTCTTCAATGAAAAATTCATAACTTTTTTTTTGCTTTTGCTCTGCCAGCTGAAAAGGTTCCCGACCTCTAGTTTAAGTTCATAGATCATTCTGAATCCTGAAGTGTAATTTTGTGTAGCAGCTCCTCACTATATTCTCTGAACTTGAACTTTGATTAAAGCTCATAAACCAAAGATAAAAACTACTAACTTGCAATGCTGTGACCAGTGCTTCAACAAGTGACCATTCCAATCATGCACTCACATAGTCTTCAGGACCTGAGAGCAAAAGATCACAAGATTCTATGTAAGTGCTTAAGAGAGGGAGATGTGGATATGTGAATGTTTCTGATTATATTTTACCTCTGTTTTTCAAATAAAAGTGTATACATGGCAAATTAATTAGCTGTCTTTGACATTGATCATTTGCTCAAAGTCTCTGCTATGAAATGTTGATTCAGTCACTAGTGTCACCTTGTTAGGAACAGAAACTGTAGCGTTGATGTATTTTCCAGTATTCCAGTAAAGTATTGAAAGAACATGTGTACCTGATCTTATCCCTGTTTCAACACAGCCATGTACCACTAAATCGCATTGAACACCATCACTGTCACTGGCTTATTAACTCACACTGACAGTAATTAAGCAGTAATAGACTCTATGTATTTAGTGCAGATCCTTAACCATGTGCAGTTCTGTTTATCCACTGTTTATCTTTCAGTAGGTGTTTGTGAGTGATCAGGTAAACACTTCACATGAACGTATTTATTCTGCACTTCAGTTTAGATCACACTGTTTGTACAGCAGAGGGAGATCATTTTCTTTCTTGATGCTCACACTGTCCTGCTTGATTATGGCCAGAGCTGAAATGTTATTGATAGTGTCATGTTAAATGGAGCAGCAGGTTTCAGTGCGTCTTAAAGTCACTGTTTTGTTGTGTGACAATACAGTAATGAACACTGTGGATAAAGCAGCTGCTCCTTGGAGGGTGCGGACTATGTGGTAAATTAGAAGAGAATTCTCTACTTTCATGGCATTCTTTAAGTCCACTGAACCGTAATTGATTCTGCGAGCATGTTAATAGAAGGAAAGTTGTGCTTATATGATGGGGTTTCTCTTTATAGGGAGTGTGTGGAGACTAATGAGTTGTCCACGTGTTGTTTATGATATAGAGGAGTTCCAGAGCTCTGTAGCCATGACTGTTTACATTCACCGACTGTATGAATGCACACATTTGTGTGGGGCTGTCTGCACCCGTGAGACATGTAACGTGTGCGTGAAGAGGTGAAGAGTTGGCCGAGGGCCAGGGGAGAGCCGATGCCAAGAGGGCCCAAAAGATATCCGTGCTAGTTTGGGATTTAATGAGTTTCCATGATATCGGTAAAACACTGCATGCTGCACAGAATGCCATGGAGAAAAAAAAGACCATACGCAGTGTGCAACTGTGCAGTGTGCAAATATGCCCTTTTAGCTGTTGAAACATTTCAGTGGTGCATGTGCTTAGTGTAGTGTGCAGACAGACAGACAGACAGACTCACACACACACACACACACACACACACAGAAAGGCGGCAAGACAGTCTGTGAAGTATTCAATTGGCAGTCAAGGCTCCTGGTAGAAGTCCAATCTGACATTACTAGCGTATACTCTTACTGCCTCTTACTGTGCTTCACACTTAAGATGTCTTATTACATACAGCGTTTTGTGAGGAATATCTAGTTACTATACAGGGAGGTCCGTTGATTAGAGGCCATACAACAACATGTTGTAGTTTACCATAAACAAGCTCATAGCTTCTAACTCACTGGCTACTATGTGAAATCCTTAAAAAACTTAATACTGTAACAGCAAGCTGGATAGTAACGAGTCACATTACTACGTCTTTATTCTGTCAGTGAGAAGTTAGTCAGGTGTTTGGAAGCTGCTGCACTGTTCATGAACTGACCACAAACAGGTGCTGTCTTTGGTGTAGTGTGGAGCGTTGCTGTCTGTATGTATGTATGTACGTATGTATGTATGTATGTATGTGTGTGTATGTATATATATATATATAGATAGATAGATAGATAGATAGATAGATATACATACACTGACACTCTGAATCTGAATCTGGTGGAAGACAGCACATTCTGTTTGCAGTCATCTCATATATATGTGGTTAGTACTAACTTAAATAGTACGTTTGACTTGGGATGGAGGTTTGATTCCTGCTGCTGCCCTGTGTGTGCAGAGTTTGCATGTTCTCCCCAAGCTTCGGGGGTTTCCTCCGAATACTCCGGTTTCCTCCCCCAGTCCAAAGACATACATTGTGGGCTGACTGGCATTTCAAAATTGGCTGTAGTGTGTGAATGGATGTATGAGTGTGTGTGCGATTGTACCCTGCCATGGACTGGCCCCCCCGTCCAGGGTGTCCCCTGCCTCATGCCCCAAGTGCCTTGGGATACGCGCGACCCTGTGTAGGATAAGTAGTACAGAAAATGTAAATATATATATATGTGTGTGTGTGTGTATATATATATATATATATATATATATATATATATATATATATATATATATACGTACTGTGTTCTGTGAGGGTTTTGATCAGTCTCACCAGACCGTCTGTTCAATCCAAATGTCAGTGAAACATGGGGGATGGGGACAGCTGATGTCAGGCTAGATGTAATTCCAACACAGCTCAATAAAAACATAGCATGTGATAGTGGGGTTGTGCACAAACAGCCTATTCATCTGGTTATCCATGCGCATCACTACTGTAACGTTTCCATGGTTACACATGCATGATATCTTATTGTGAGATTTCTGATTTCGGAAGTTTATGAGTCACTTGCATAAGTGAAACAAAGCATAAAAAAGGGCAGTGTGACTCTGGCTCAAGTTTTCGGTGCCTCTAATACACTTTTGATGTAACTGGTGTAGATTGAAACCCTTGTTAAAATGGAAGTGGTGTGAATTTGTTTACAGTGGTTTTGTATTCTCTGAGTGTTTTGATCATGGCTGTGGTTCAGTAAAAAAAAGGATCTTAGATCTTTAACCATGACAAATTTTCAGATCATTACCAATGTTTTAGCACAATCAATAGGACCTTACGTTTCCATTTAAATATATATGGACACATATACATATCTTATAACGATCATGCTTTAAAATTTTAAAGCACCATGTACATCTTCCACAAAAAGCTGTCAACACTCCTACAATATTTCATGTGTGCTGTACCACAATTGCTTCTTTTATTTTTTATGAAAGTTTTTCAGTCTCTCCCTCTCTTTCCCCCAGACACATCAGGCCAACTGCACTCGTCTCCTCTGAGCTCCCCGACTGGACACTGTGCTGTTGGCCCTCAACCGCTCCACCCGTCCCTGCTCACCCCGTCTTCCATGGGCTCCACGCCGGGTCAGCTTCACTCACCCATCAATGGCCTAGCATCGCCCTTCCCCGTCATCAGCTCACCCATGGGCCATCCCTCCATCACGGGGCCTTCCAGCACCAGCATGGCCTTCGGACCTAGTCTCAGTCCACAAGTAAGTGCCTTATAATGTCTTGTGTAGGCTGATGGAAAACTCTTCCTCATTCTCTCATCAGCACAAAAATTGTGTTTACTGATTCTGCTAAGATTCACAGAGACTTTAACTATTGTATCTGTTGTAATTGTTGAGAACCTGGGACATAAAATGAATACACACACACACAAACACACACACGCACATTGTATGTGCATAAACAGTTTAGTATTTCCTTCTAATGTTTGTGTTTTTAGTCAGTCTGGAACGATGCTTTATTATGGACGTTTTTAACATGGAAAAAGTAGTCCTCATAAAAGTTTGTGGTGTTATTGGATTTGTGTCAAGTAGTGAAGGCACTTAATATGAAAAGGATTTTATGACACATTGTGAAAAAATATATTCTGAAATTTCCAAATGATGTAATCCTCTTTTTAGTCGTATTATTGTGAGCTTTGTTTGTTTTCCAAGAAATGTTAACTTTGCATAGTGTGTAGGCAAATACATGGATCTTTATTATAAATAATAACTGTGTGGCTCTTTAATTAAGTGATACTTTGTGTTGTGCCAGTTGGAGAATAAACAACACACAGCCAGGATAAATTTTGTGAGATGTTTATGAACCTTCATAAACACCCGCCAAATATTTCTCATGTTTTCTTTTTTTTTGTAATGTGTCCCCTAACCTGTTACAGCTTTGCACTGTGCTGTCGAGGTAAAGTGAGATATTTTCCATGAACTCACACATGTGAACTGTGAAGGTGTGTCGCTGCGATGTTATATTTCACAATAACAAGTTTAGCCATAGAATACACTTCTTGTTGCACAGTTGTCATAAAGGACTTTGTCAGAAACACTTGCTCATTAAGAGGAGGCCTCGCAGGGACGAGAGGAAGCCATTAGTGCTGTGTGCTGCCAACATGGAGTTCCAACATGTTTGGGCAGGAATAAAAACAATGAGGTGCTTGTCCCTCTGTTTCACCACACAAGTTTTTTTTTCTTCCAGAAAACCCTAAATTAGCCACTAAATCCAGAGGGGGTCTGCTTATTAAAATTCTAGATATTGCCATTTGGGGTTTAATAGTTAGCAAAAAGGGGGGTTCCTAGCGAGCCTCGAGTGCCCTCCTTTAATACTCATTAGCACTTAGTGCTTGATGTGTGACTGGGCTGTCTCATCTATGTTCTTATTGTGCCACATGGGCGCTGTGATCTTTATTGGCCGGCTGAAAGTGCTTAGCAGAGGCCCAGAAGAGGCCTGACCAGAGACTGGGCAGACGGGAAATGAGCCAGCCGTTAAAACCTGCTGCTCAGCCATGTGGTGTATGTCAGAATGAAACATTTTTAACACCCAGCCAGACCCACGTGTCACACACACACTGTGTGTACATCCTGTTGATAGCCCAGACATCATAGGTTCCTACAGGGGATAAAATTAATAGATCCATTTTGCCAGAAAGTAATTTACATGTTGTTTTGAAATATTTGGTTTGATTTGTTTTTCACTCTGCTTTATCTGAGGATATGGGCTGTGAGAATCCCATCAGTGTTGATATATGACCAAACCGCCAACGCCTCTGCTATAAATCTCTGTTCATTACTCATCCCAGAACAAAAGATAAGTGTTTATACCATTTTAACATAAATATTTGGATCCCATTTGGATAAATAGGGAGAAATGATGGCACAGCAGGTAACATGTTCTCCTCACAGCTCCAGGGTCCAATCCTGAACTCGAGTTACTGTCTGTGTAGCGTATCACATGTCCTCTCTTGTCCATGTGGGTTTCCTCTGGGTTCTCTGGTTTCCTCCCACCACCCAAAAACAAGCTGGTAGGTGGATTGGCTATGTTAAATTGCCCCTAGGTGTGAATATGTGTGTGCATGGTCCTCTGTGATGGACTCCATCCAGGGTTCTTTCCTGCCTCATGCCCAGAGTTCCTGGGATAGACTCGCGATCCACCACAACCACGAATGAATGAATGAATGAATGAATATGATCCATCCTTAGCAGAAGTTTCATGAATCAGCAGGCATAAGGTTAATGTGTACATGCAGTAGAGATGTAAGCTTGTTTCAGTAAGTGAGCTGTACCTCAAGTACATATGGTCTCTGTGGTCCAAGTCAAAAGCATCCATGTTACAGTTCCAAACTGTAATAGGTCCATCAAATTATTTATAGGCCACCATATAAGATATACAGTATCTCACAAAAGTGAGTACACCCCTCACATTTTTGTAAATATTTGATTATATCTTTTCATGTGACAACACTGAAGAAATGACACTTTGCTACAATGTAAAGTAGTGAGTGTACAGCTAGTGTAACAGTGTAAATTTGCTGTCCCCTCAAAATAACTCAACACACAGCCATTAATGTCTAATAAGTGTTAAATTAATAAGTGTTAAATTTGGTGTCATCGCTCTCACTCTCCCTCATACTGTTCACTGGAAGTTCAACATGGCACCTCTTGGCAAAGAACTCTCTGAAGATCTGAAAAAAAGAATTTTTGCTCTACATAAAGATGGCCTAGGCTATAAAAAGATTGCCAAGACCCTGACACTGAGCTGCAGCAAAAAGTGACAAACTGAAGGAGTAGATTTTTTTTTGTTTTGTTTCGAAGATTTATACTAGGGGGAAAACACAATGACATTATCTGTATTAAACAAAATAAAAAATTCTAATCCTGATTAAATATTAAACCTATTCCCCCTAAAACACTGGAATTCACTGGGGAAGGAAACCCAGAAGCAGAAATGCCAGTACTGTCATAAATAAACAGTGAGCAAATAAGCATTATGCAATGTGATTTTTCTTTGTCCTGTAAGCTTCATATCAAAGCATGGTCTCACCTGCATGACATTAAAAACTTAATACCCGCACTTCCTACCTCAAATTTTTGGTTTCATTCCACAGTATCTCTGTCCTGATGCATTTATGTAGTCTAAACTAGATACCCTGTAAAACTTTTTGGCAATGTTGCTAAACATAATAATAATAATAATAATAATAATAATAATAATAATAATAATAATAAAATCTTCCATAGTGCACCTCCTATTTTTTTTATCACTATTTGTATCTGTATAGAACACTTCAGTGTAATAATATTCAGCTAGATATTTAATTTATACATTTAATGAAATTAAAAGGTACTATAGAATATATTATAATGTATAGTGTAAAAGAAAAAGCTGTTTAGTTGTTTTAAAATAATAAAATGATGAGCAATTGTATTATTTTTTTCCTTAATCAGCTAAATAATTATGATATAAAGCTGCTTTGTGACTATATCCATTGTTTTAAATGATAAAATTATTTGAAATGTTGACTCGTCGGACCACAAAACTCGATTCCACTGTATTACTGTCCATCTCAGATGAGACCGAGCCCAGAGAATTCGGCGACGCTTCTGGATGTGTTGATGTATGGCTTCTGCTTTGCAAAGTAAAGTCTTAACCTGCATCTGTGGATGCAGCGGCGAATGGTATTGACTGACAAGGGTTTACCAAACTATTCCCGAGCCCATGTCAGGAGATCCATTACAGACTCATGACGGTTTTTAAGACAGTGACGTCTGAGGGATCGGAGATCACACGCATTCAGAAGTGGTTTTCGGCCTTGTCCGCTACGTACTGAAATTTGACCGGATTCATTGAATCTTTTAATTATATTGGGCACTGTAGAAGGTGAAATGCCCAAAGTCTACTGATTTGTCTTTGGGGAACTTTGTTCTCAAAGTGCTGGATTATTCGCTGACTCATCTGTTGGCAGACTGGCGAGCATCAACCCATCCTTGCTCTTGAAGGACTAGGCCATTTTTTGGAGGCTCCTTATATACTATGATTGTATGTGATCACCTGTTTCACATAACCTTCCTATTTCATCACTATTAGTCCTAAATTGCCCCGTCCCAAGTTTTTGGAACGTGTTGCATGCATCAATTTCAAAATAATCGTATACCTTCAAAAAACTATGCAGTGGATTAGGTAAAACATCAAATACCTTGTCTTTATACGTTTTTTTGTTTAAAGTCAAAATTCATTTACAAATCACTCCGCTTTGTTTTTATTAGCATTTTCCATACTGTCCCAACTTTTTCGGAATTGGGAATATGTGATGTTTCGTGTCCATTTTCTTCATAATTCTTGCACTTCATAATAATGACGGGCATTGGTCGTTATTCGGCGTTGGGAGCATCAGTAATTAAGATCGAGGTTCTTTTGTATCTGCTCATCTATCTGTGGAGATTCTCCTGGCATTTGCACAGAGAAGCCTAAATGCAGATTGAATTGCATGTTCACTCAAAATAGGCAGAGAAGATACTCTGTCTGTGTGTGTGTGTGTGTGTGTGTGTGTGTGTGTGTGTGTGTGTTTGTGTGTGTGTGTGTGTGTCCAATTATAACCAGGACAAGGCAATGTGTATAGACTAGATGCAAGCAGGGATAACAGGTAAGGTAATTTATATGTGTACATGCATGTGGGTTGTTATGCAGGGTCTAAAAGTGGAGATATAACTGTACAGCATTGGGAGCACATTTACAGCAATGTTAACATCGTTATCCCACACACACACATACACACACACGTCTGTGGATTTTATATATTTATATATTTATCTCCAACCTCTCGTCTCCTAGACAGCAACGCTGTATTTCCACTCACATAATTCAGGAAAGTTTTATTGCTTTTCTCTCTATGAGATCCTCTGTTCACATCTGAAGGCACTTCAGAGAGACTGTGGCAATGTTTATGTGTGTTTACTCTTCCAGTATCTGAGAGG
This sequence comes from Ictalurus punctatus, assembly GCF_001660625.3. Classification (NCBI taxonomy): domain Eukaryota; kingdom Metazoa; phylum Chordata; class Actinopteri; order Siluriformes; family Ictaluridae; genus Ictalurus; species Ictalurus punctatus. Next base: position 8,448,109 of record NC_030437.2, read on the forward strand.
AAAGAATTCATGATTGTCTTAAAATAACATGAGACCTTCAGTGGTATTTTGTTGAAGTGGAGTGGAATATTTTCATATAACCACATGATCTGGAGTGTGTTATTCCAATTATAGCACAGTGATTTGCCAGTGCTTACAATGTTTTAATTGTTGTGGAACAACTGCAGGACCTGTTATTATTTATGTTTTATCAACAATCAACAGATAAGCTGGTTCCCTCACTAGTATCTCCTATTCTCTCTCACGATCTCTCTCACACTATCGCTCTCTGACTGTTACAAAGTTCAGACACCCAATACTCCTTTCATAAATGTTAAATAAATAAACAAAAAACAATGCTACCACATCAACAATTATACAGTCTTACTTTGTTAACTAACACATTTTTAATCAGTTTATATTTAGATTATTTAGCGTGTCCGCCATACAAGTAACTGTGCATGAGCCTTTACTAAAGAAACAAGAACATATCAGGATGAGCACATTAATATAAACCTTTTATTTATTTTACAGCCAGAACTACTGTCCAAGCCATGTTGTCATACAAAAGTAATGCACATCTACTGAGCAGTCAGCAGAATAAATGTCCTTAGTGCACAGAAAGCAAAAAATGTACAAAAGATTCATCACATTCACGTCTATCACGGGGGGGGTTCTAGGTGACCATTTTTGCACTTGCAGACTGTGGAACTAATCAGATTCTTAAATTAACATAACAATTATTCCAGTAATTAAAAAAACAACTATAAATTAAACAGGATATCAATCCGATTTGATTAGTTAGAAATTACAGTGACTTGTTTTTTTTCTTGTTGATCTGTCAGACAGATTATTAAGCTGCATGTAAATAACTCTATGAAAAAGCGTATGTGTGTGTGATCATGATTGAGAGAGTACTTGATTAATTACATGGAAGGAGCCTCCCCTGGTGCACCCTGGGCAATGTTCAGCATCATACTGCTGAGTGGCTAATCCTTCCACCACGATGGTTCCTCTATGAAGTGGAACCTCGACACGAAAAGAAGAAGATCGTAAAAACCTTGCACGATTATCGTGATTTGTAAAACTCGCGTTAAATGCTGTCCACACACACACCCAGCATGAGGCTGACGCAGGCGCAGCATGCAACGTTATTTTTTGAGTTGAAAACGGACATTACAATAAAAAACTGAACGCGTCTGCTCAATTCAGAATGAGCAGAATGAGTCAGAGTCGCAGCACAGATCAGCAGGAGTCAGATTTCACTTATCACGTGACAAAAGTGAGGCAAGCTGATTGACAAGATGACAAGACGATTTGATTTAATGTGAGTTTGTCATTGTGTTTTTTGTTAAGAATAACAATGAACCCACCATTAAAGCATTTGCCACCCTCAAATTGCTGCTCATTCGAAAGTGAAAGTGAAATGCGCATGGCCACACAGGCATTCGTAAACGATTTAAAAGTGAGGGGGGGAAAGACTGGTATAAAATTGGCTTGACGTTGAATGTTCGATATTAAATTAAGGGACCGTCTCTAAAGTTACATACAACATTGGTATACAAGTTTCTAACTTCAGTAGCATTTGAAGATAATGACTTACAGTCATATAACCAACTGTAAGTGTTCATGTAGGTGTCCGCTATAATGCACACCTTTTAGATTTTTGATATTTAATAAAATAAACTATTAAATCATGTGTAAATCATTTTATGTTTTTATACTGTATGGACTCATACACAAAATATACCATACTTTAAAGCTCAATAGCATTTGAAGAGAATGATTACTATCACAAAACCTCTTGAAATGTTGGAAATTCTCCTGAGCGCTGTCACTGCCTTCCTCCATGTTCTGTAACTGAACAAAATGATTTTATGACTATAAAAAATAAAAAAGCAAAGCGATAGTGGGGGCGGTGCCGCAGTGGGCAAGTTATGTGGTCGGTGTGCGACTGAACACCGTTGTAACACTGAGAACACCGACTATCGCAGCAAACCTAGCGACCATCCATCACTTTATAGTCAAATATAAAAACCTGTTTAAATGATTTCAGTGTGTGTATCAGTACTTTTTGTATATTTTCAGCACATTTTAACAATACCGTGATAATACTGATAACACTGATAGTTTTGGTCACAATAATCGTGATATAAAATTTTCATACCATTACATCTCTACCCCCGAGAATCCTGCTGCTTGGTTTAACCTTCGTGCATGTCTGTGAATGAGGAGAATGGAGAGAAGTAGTGTTGGGTCCGAATCCACCTTTCTCAAGTTCGTGTCGAGACCAAGTCCTTAACCAGTCGAGTCCAAGTCCAAAAGTGGCAGAGTTGGACTTAAGTCCGAGTCCTTAATGGCCGAGTCTAAGTCAAATCCAGAAAGTAATTAAATTGAAAAAAGATTTGAAATTGTAATTGTAATCTCAACACTGAGCTGTTAAATTCATATTTTAACCTTCACAAATCAATGACAACATAAATGTAGCAAAAAATATCACTATTACATCTTACCATTGCCATTTAATATTTTTATTCCATGTCATCAGCACCTCAACTAGTTTCCTATCAAAAAATGGTTTCAAATAAAAAAAGGGATATAAAGGTATATGTAGAACTTTTATTATTACAAGTGTATGAAAATAGAAATTAACCTGTTTTGTTATTGTATCACACTATATTGTGTCTCCAGTTCGAGCTGACATTTCAGTGATTTGATGAGTCTCCTACACAGTTATATAGACTGAGAGAGAGAGAGTACAGAGTAGAGTTACATCTAGCAGCAAGTCATAGCAACAATGTTCATGCTTTATTACTGCTTTTAATCTGTCTATGAATGGCAACACTCATTTCTGAACAGAGCTCTGTTCTTGTAACTTTTTTTCATTTTAATTCCTAGAATGAAAAAAAAATCTCTATCAGCAGGTTTATTAGACTGCTGTCACTTTAAGACTTAATGCACAGATCCAATATACTGTATTGACACACCTCTGATTTTTTCCCCAACTGTTTACATTCACTTAAGACATAACCAACTGTGGTTGCATGAATACTCAGCCAGACCTGCATTTTGGCATGATCTCTGTGTATTTATTTGACCGTCCAAATGTAATAAGCCGCTAAAGAGAACTCAATTCGGTACTCGCACGATGAGGTGGCTTTCTATACACGCTTCACGTGTGTACGCACAGAAAGTCCCCTGGTCAAGCAGGGAGACATTCATAAATTTCTTGTAATCTTAATTTTATTTTATTTATTTTTTATCTTTCGTTTCATGTTACACGTGATGCGGACTCGATTGTATTCGGAAAATTTTCCGAGTCCAAATGTCCATGTCAAGTTTGAGTACAAATTTACCCGAGTGCATGACAAATCCGATTTCATTTATAATTGAACTCGAGTCCGGACTCAAGTCCGAGTCCGGGATTGAGTACCCAAACACTAGAGAGAAGTTTAAAATGGAGTTTCAGTTTCCAGCAAGGTTGAGATCTCTCAGATTTCCATTCTTTCATTTCAGGGTAAAGTCAATTCCCAAAAGATGGAACATGGAGTGCTAGATAGATGGATGAATGCGGCCTTTGTGTTCATGGACTCATCAAGAGCCTGTCAGTTCTCAGCAATAAAAAAACAAATGGATCCCACACTGCAAAAAAATGACATCTTCAGAAGTGGAAATATATTAAATGTGGTCAGATTTATATAGAAATTCCTTTTATATGATTACAATAACCCGAATATAAGATTTCTTTCAAACTTGCAAACTTGTTCTATTAGCAGATAATTTTGTTCATTTTACAATGAACAGCTAATAGAATAAGATAATATAAAACATGAAATTTGCAAAAACGTCTAGAAATAATCCTATATTTGGTTTGTTGTAATTGTATAATAGGAACTACTTCATAAATGTGACTATATTCAAGATATTTGTGTGTGTGTGTGTGTTTCAGCTCAGTTCCCCCATGACTTCAGTCAGCAGCCCGGAAGACATCAAACCTCCTCTGGGCCTGAATGGCGTCATGAAGATTCCAGCTCAGCCGACCGGCACCTGTCTGTCTCTCACCAAACACATCTGTGCCATCTGCGGCGATCGATCTTCAGGTGAGACATTTACATAAACATTAACATTCCTTTTCTTCAGGCAACAATAGTAATGGATGAGCTGCTCTTTCAGGTAAACACTATGGAGTGTACAGCTGCGAAGGCTGCAAAGGCTTCTTCAAGCGCACGGTGAGGAAAGACCTGACTTACACCTGCCGAGACAACAAGGACTGTCCGATCGACAAACGCCAACGCAACCGCTGCCAGTACTGCCGCTACCAAAAGTGTCTGGCCATGGGCATGAAGAGAGAAGGTGCTCTTTACTTATTTCCTCAATATTTTGTGTATCTCACTCCCAATTAAGAGTCTGGTTGGCAAATAACAACTGATCAAATCTAATTAGTTTTTTGGAATCCTAGTTCAATTTATTGGGACATCCACATTGGAGGGATAAAGGAGGTATGTAAAAGTGTCAGTAAAGCAGTGTATTAGGAAATGGGTATATATACTAATATTAGTCCTCCACTAATATTGGCACCCTTGGTAAATATGAGCAAAGACGGTTGTAAAAAATTGTCTTTATTGTTTAACCTTTTGATCTTTTAAAAAAAAAATCCCCAAAATATTCTGCTCTCATGGATATCAAACAATTGCAAACAAAACACCGGTTTGTCCAAAAAATATATCTTTGTTAAATATAGGTGTGCAACAATAATTGGCACCCCCATGAATTCATATGAGAAAAATGTATTTGAAGTATATTCCCATTGATATTTTACATTTTTTGTACACCTCGGTGACTATAAAGCATTTGCAAAGATATTTTTGTACAAATTTTTCCTTTAATTTTTACCACCAGTGTGTGTATTTTTTAAATGGTCGATGATATTTTTAGAGCACATTTTCATGCCATGAAAATTTCAAACTGTAAAACTGCTCAGTGTAAATAAAGAGATAATCTGGTGTGTTTGTCAAGGGGCAAGGTCTGAGCAGGTATGTGGTTGATTGTCTGTCATGTTAGTCAAATTGCCTCTTTCTGTGAAAGTACCAGGTCCTTGGTCATGATTCTCTGACCTGGCTTCATACCAGCTATTGACTAGCCAGTCGTGGGTTTGTGAGGTCATATGTGCGGAAAAAGGCAGACAGCACTTTCCTCTGAGTGTGTTATGGTGCCCTGTGATGGAGCTTGAGCAGCAGTCTGAAAGGACATGGTACCTGAGGAACTATGTGTTAGCCTTCATACTCTGGTGGAATTGGGGAGAAAATGGGGAAAAATCCAGAAAAAATGTTCTTGTTGCAAGTCGTTAATGTCTAATAGCACTGCTATCTTTGAAATATGATTTGACTGGTCAAACCAACTCACATATCAACACATACATGTCTTGATTGCAAAAAGTCATATTCCTTTTTTTTTTTGCCAGCAGGAAATGCTTCCTGCTCTGTTACTGTACGCCAAAAAATCTGATTCGAGTTGCCTGCCTGAACAAAGCCCTTGTGTCTAAACCAAGGTTCACCTGCCTTCCTCTAAGTGTCTGTGTTTGTGAGTGACTCTTGTGGTAGTGCTTCAGTGTCAGACTTGTTGTTGGTAGATCCCTGCATCTGGTGTCACTTTTCCTTAGAATCATTTTAGTCAACACTGTGTGGATGTTTATGTGGCGTCCGTAATTCCAGCCAGCTATCTGGGAATGTAAGAGGCATGTAGGCACAATGGCATGTAAGATTGATTTGTTTGGTTTGATTAAAAAAAAAAAGAAGTAAAAGGCCGTCGAGGTTTGGTGTTTCTCGATGTAGATGGGGGAATGGTGGAAAGTTATAAAATACTTTTATAGACAGTAGTGGGAAAGAGCAAAATGTTCCCAAATACAACACAGACTTGTTTTTCACTGTTCAAAAAGAGTGGACATGCAAACACACTCCGTTTGTTGGCCCCTTTCCTTAAAAGGCATGACTGTCAAACTCATCAGCATACAGAAAGAAGAAAGGGCATTTATTGGCCATTACACAGCAGGTATTTGTAAAATGGAAGCCTGTTCAATTTACTATATCATATTTTTATTGGACTGTAGCCAAATAACATATAGTCATATATATTGTCTCAGAGACCAGGCAGAGAAGGTTTGACTTCCTGGATTTGTGTAATTATGGCTGCACTGGATTTAGCTCTCTGATGTCTGTGAATAATGTCCTCCATTCTATTAAAAACAGACTGTGCCATTGCTGTGGAAATCTGTAGCCAGGGAGCAAAGTGAAAGCAGCTGTATGTGTATGTGGGTGTGTTTGTCTGTATGCATTTTGGTATGTCTCTGTGTGAGTGCTAATGTTATTGTAAATGCATCACATACAGTGCCCTCAAGAATTATTGGCAAACATCATAAAATTTAGCAAAGTAAACATTACATGCAATAGTTCTAATTTGTCCTAGCAAAAAAAAAAAAAAACTCAAAAAACAATTCTCGTTAGAACCAAATGTTTACTCTCAAAAATATGTGGAAAAGGTTGTTGAAACCCCCAAGAATATTTTAAATAAATGCAAACAAATTGTCATTCTTAAAAAACTTTTGTTTGCAATTTGCCCTCAGTCCCCAAGAATTCTGTTGCTGCCTTTAATGATGTTACGTTTCTCATGTACGCAAAGAAGAATATAATGGCGTTTAAATTGTTCTGCATGGAGGAGTGGACTTGTTAGACATTACAGGAAGAGACTCAGTACGCTTATTTTCTTCATAACATATTAATTGTAAGGAAGGCGGTAATCTTGAAACCGGAATTTGTAGGGAAAATTTACACTATATAAAAGATGTGTTTTGGGGGGGGAAATGTCTGGGTTAACCCTGTTCCCTGAGAAGGGAACGAGGCATTGCATTAGCTGAACGCTGTGGGAAGCGCCCTCATACGTGACCGGTATCTGAAGTTTGTGTAACATCATGCATATTTATAGGCCGGCCGTGATCAGGTGATGTGGCAATTAAGCACGTTATGTAATATATAAACGACACCTGTGAACCGTGCTGTCAGCCTCTATTATCTGAAGTGAAGACGCAATTCACAGGCATTCCCCAGTGTGACAAAGCTGTGCAACATCTCATTCCCTTTTAAGGGAACAGGGTTACATGCGTAACCCAGATGTTCCCTTTCAAAGGAAATTCCACGTTGTATTAGTTGAATGCTGTGGGAACGAGAATACCCACTCCGTCATACTGAGGGTACGGCCTGTTCAAAAAGTTCAGAGTCCCTCGGGTCACTGCAAGACACTCGAGCCTGGGCCAGAATGTATATCCAGGCCATAAAATCGAATGAATGTGTGCAGCATAGACCACCACACATCCTGTAAGGATACCACTTTGGACAAAGCCTTTGAGGAGGTGACCCCCCCAGTAGAATGAGCCCTTATGCCCAGAGGCGTAGCAAGACCGCGTGCCTCATAAGGGATAGAGATTGCTTCCACTATCCAATTAGAGATGCGCAGCATTGACACAGCTCTGACTTACACCACTGGCCGGAGCGGTGGACGTAAGTACAGAGAGCCCTTACTGGACACAGTCAGTTCAATTTCTCTTTTTCCGGTATGAGGAACAGAGTAGGGTTGAAAGCCTACAACACTACTGGCTGGGCGACAGATGTAGGCACTTCAGAAATATAATCCAGCCTTGGATACAGGAAGGCCTTGGCTAATCGAGGGGTAAAGTCAAGGCAGGAAGGGGCAACAGAGAGCTTGTAGATCTCCTACTCACTTGAGAGATGGCAGGGCGAGCAGAAGAGCTACCTTTTACCTTCAGAAGCTTCTCAGAGGCTGACTCTAAGGGCTCAAATGCGGCACCTGACAGACTTTCCAGGACCACAGAAAGGTCCCAGGAAGATATGCGTGGTCTGCAGATGGGCCTCAGCAGCCTGACACCACAAATAATCCTCGAAGTTAGAGGATGTTGCCCCACAGAGGCTCCATCAATAGGGGCGTGGCTGGCCAAAATGGTGGCTACGTAGACCCTGATTGTAGGAGGAGCCAACCCTGCTGAGAAATGTCCTTGTAAGAACTCCAGGACTGTAGCTATTGCGCAGTTTGCTGGTTCTAGCTGACATCCCTCACACCATGAGATAAAAAGTTGCACTTGAGCGCATATAATTTTGTTGTTGATGGAGTTCTAGCATTCAACATCGTCTCTACAGCCTGTTGTGAGACCAGAATCTATGGGCTGGTGCCACTCAGGGGCCAGACCTACAGTTTCCATAGGTCCGGCCGAGGGTGATAAATCAGCCCTCCGGCTTGAGACAGTAGATCCCTGCGGATGAGAATCTCTGTAGGATTGCCGTCTAGCAGGGATATTGTCTCTGAGAACCATATTCGAGCTGGCCAATAAGGCGCTACTAGCAGCAGATGTAGACAGTCTTGGCGAATATGCACCTTTTAGATCTATCGTCACAAACCAGCCCTTAAACTGAATCTGTGGAACGATAAGTTTGTGCATCAGCATCTTGAACCTGTATGTCCGAAGAGTACAGTTCAGATGACGCAGATCTAAAATTGACCACATACTCCCCTCTTTTTTGCGGTCCAGGAAATAACGGCTGTAAAAACCTCCCTCCCTCTGGAAACAAGGTATATGTTCTATGGCCCCTTTTGTCCAAGAGGGATCTTACTTCCTGTGCTAACGTTGGGCTGTGCTCTGTGCTGACTACTGTGGTGAGCACATCTCTGAACCGGAGGGGTTGAGCTCTGAATTGGACCCGGTAACCCTTTTCTATGGTAGACAGAACCCATGCAGACACATTTGGCAGTAGTTTCCACGCTGGTAGAAGTAGTAGTAGTTCAGACGGTCTTTTAGTGATGTTAACTTTTCCACATTCTATTGGAGAGAAAGCAGCAGATTTCCGTTGCCCTGTGACAGCTCGCTGACCAGAGAATACTGAAAACTTGGGACAGTCTTGGCTAGGGGAGGCCCTACAGTAGTACTGGGGGCTTACTGCCTTAACAATATCATGTCCCCTGATATGTCCATCCACGGCCCCTCAGGACCACCCCTTCTTTGTCTGCTTGGCCTTTATGACCATTCTCAGATCAGGCCTAGTAGCAGACCACGACTGTGGCCGCCCAGTTCCCTTGGCTGTCTGCGGGGGGAGGCAGGCTGCAGTACTCGCCTTCTGTGACTCCCTCGCATTAGCGCTGGACACAACAGGGAAGGAACTGGCTGAAAGCTGCCATATGTCAAGCTCACTCAGCAGGTCTGCTTGGTAGGCCTGCAACACTGCCATTGTCTGTAGTGACCCACAAGCAAGACCCACTACTGCATAGGCCTTGCCCACCAACACCACGGTGGCCTTACATGGCTTGGATGGCAAAGCCGGCCCCCTTAATTACCTGCCGTCGATGGAGAGAGGTAGCTCGTAAGCGCCTCCTCCACCTTCAGCAATAGTAAATAGACATGCCGTTCATTCCCCATGAGGGCCGAATAATCCGACATCGTGGGGTTATAAATACTGCTTATGCATGGTTTTCCCCCAATAGCATGATATTTTGTCATGCACTTCTGGAAAAAAGGTGAGTTTTCTGCAGTGTGAGGGATTTATTTTCACTGGAGATAAAAAAGCTCATCCAGCCTTAGTAATCACTTCAGGCAGCTCTTTATATGCTGCACTCTGTTTTTAGCACACCTTTCTGGCTCCTCGGAATCAGAGAGGAATTTTGTGTGTGTGTGTGTGTGAGCGGGTGTTTGGTTTTTTTTGCTTTCCATAGCGGAAAGAAGAGTTGCGATGCGAGCTCCAAACTCCAGCAGAGAGCTGCACCCGGAAGACAGAGCAAGAGATAGAGCCGTGCTCGTCTCTGGCTCCTCTTCCAGATCCATACAAGATCCCCAGGGCCTGATCCGCGAGGCTCTGAAACCCACGAGTTGCAAGTGGAGCTACCTAATTGTAAGGCGTTCACAATGCGCACATTCAGACCTCTTCGAGGGCTGCCCTGGCGTGCTCCAACCCTAGACACTTCACACAGAAAGTGTGTCCTTCCTCCCCATCATGAAATGGGAGCAAGGCGTAACACACTTCCTGAATTCTCTCACTCGTACTTTTCTCCTTACTTTTTAAAAGGACAGAAAAGAAAACAGATTTTTCTCTTTTTTTTGGAAAAGATAGAGAGGAAATGAAGAGTCTTTCTCCGAGCGTTACACCGTGCAGTCTTTCTGAAGATAATAAGGCTGACAGTGCGGTTCACAGGTGTTGTTTATATATTACGCGACGCGCTTAATTACCACGTCACCTGATCACGGCACTGCCTATAAATAGGCATGATGTTACACAAGCTTCACATACTGGTCACGTCCGAGGGCGCTTCCCACAGCGTTCAGCTAACGCAACGTGGAGTGCCCTTTGAAAGGGAACATGCTTATATTAAACTGTACAGTGTCCCTGTACGTTTGAGCTCAAAATATCACCGTGCTATTCGTTTTATATAGGAATGTTCTCATTTTCATGAAGGGTGCCAATAATTCTTGAGGGGGTGGGGCCTGTAATTTTTGTACTTTTTTTTTACTTTTTGTGAGTAAATTAGTATGCATGATATGTATTCCCCCAATCCACACATACTGCATATAAATAATTCCTTGTGTGTGTGTGTGTGTGTGTGTGTGTGTGTGTGTGTGCCTCCAGCTGTACAGGAGGAGCGGCAGCGGGCGAAAGAAAAGAGTGAGGCTGAATTGGAGCTGGCGGGCTGTACCAGTGAAGACATGCCAGTGGAGAAGATTCTGGAAGCTGAGCTGGCAGTGGAGCCCAAAACCGAAACCTATGTGGAAGGCAGCGTTGGTGCGACTGCCAACTCTGTAAGACAGCTCTTGTTTCTCTGTCTCTTTCAAACACACACTCTCCAAATTACACTGTCACTCTGATACATCAACTCAGCTACTTCATGCAGTGCTTCCATGCTGATTAGACCAAACTGACACTCACAGACACAGGGGAGATTTTCTCCTAAATGTCTAAAATTCCAGTTTGTAGATTTAGTATTTTAGAAATGATGGAAGTGTGTTTAGTGGACTCTGACAGGAAGGGGCTCCTTCTGGACAGGATGTCCAGAGTAATGTATTCCAGCAGTGAACCATTACACCTTCTATAGCAAGAGATGGAACAAAGGTGATCTTCCATTTTACAGTTTTTAAAACCTCCATTAGGTAGGTTTGCTAATTAACCAAAATTTTACATCAATACATTTTTACGAGTTTGGACAGTAGCAGTATTTATACCATGGTATAGGTGTGTGACAGTTCCCTGGGATAGGCTCCAGGCTCCCAGCTCCCCTGTGTATTATTAGCGGTACAGACAATGGATGATGTTTATTTACCATGTATAAAAGGAGTCTTGAGTGTCAGTGCTTTGTAACAGTCAGCATGTTTTTCCGCCACGGGAGTCTTCAGTACAGACGAGTTTGTACTTTTACATTTTCTCAGTAACATGGCATGCTGCATTTGTTTTGTGTTATTAACATTGGACATGAGAAAAAAAGAGAGGCTGGTGACTCTATATGTAACAACTCTACAAACAGAGTTCAACTCATCAAGATTAATGAGGATGTTCACAAATGCACTCATTGTCCTTTTTTCTTTGCAATGGAAAAAGAAAACATATCTGCTTATTTCATTATGTGAACCTGGCCAAACAATACAGATTACATTCACATACCAGGAACAACATCGCTAATTTTGCATCTCCTTCACCAGTATTATATTACTCCATCTTGGAAAAGCACTGCCAGTGTTTATTCTGGTTTTACTGCATTTCATGTGCTTAAGGTTTTTTTTCGAAGCGGAGAGTGATTTTTTGCTCACAGGAGAATTGACTGGCTGCACTGATTTCAGGCGGAGATAGGGCAGGAGCAGTGAAGGAGCAGTGGGGAATGTCTGTAAAATGACTGACAAGAGGCCCATCCAAACACAAACAAGGCTTCTAAACCAGAAGGCAGTTTTCCAAATGTGTTTTCTCAGCCATGTAATACACTTGTTCTGAGGCCATGGTTTAAATAATTTCCAAATATTTTTCCACGGTATTAGAAATAGTAACAAATAAAATAAAAGGTTATGCTGCATGGGCCACAAACCACATTCTACACTTATGAATAAATAGTATAGATCCCATTGGTGAACTAACATACTATGAAGCTTTTTTTAGCTACTTCCAGCAGCTGTTTTGTGCTTAATTGTGATTCCACAGTGTTGTGTTTGTGAATTACTGAGTTGATTACAGATTTCAAAGTCTAACCTCTAAAAAGACAAGGCCTTCTCTTTATTAGAATTTGTAAGTGCACTGCTAGGGCAAACCTGCACAGTAAAGTTACGTGCTGATCAAAGACCTTCGTGTGTCCCAGTTGCTGATAGTAGTGAGCTGGCATAAAGCAAATTTCCTTGTTGAAAGGCAAAGGCTTCTCTTCTAATGATTACTACAGCTCTCTGTTAAGCCATATCAGAAATTTGGCAGCAGAACTTTTGGCTGTACTTCTTTCATATTATGCATGAGCTTGAAATTTCCTGCCAATTCGAACAGACAGCTTTGACTGTCAATTACTGTGAATTACTGTTACAGGTTTGCAGAGCAGCTCAGTAACATCATATGTTAGAGTATATTTTCCCATCTAACTCAGTAATGATCAAATAGATAGTTTTTTACCAACCATAGAGCAAATATTTGAAAAATGCAAAAGCTGCTGATGTTCTTAACATTTTAAGTGCATAGTGATTTGAGGAATATGGAACACATTTTTTCTGTGTCCTTCCTGAAACAAGTTAAAGCAATCACAGTGCCTATTCTCCACAACCCGTAAGGTCCTACATGCAAACGTTTAGGTTTAAGTAATGTTTTAAGGCAGATACATCAATTGTGTTTGTACTGTTGTACTTTGTATTTAAAGGTTAGTATGGATGAATGGGGAGTGCAGGACATGGAGAGGACAGTTATTAAGATGGAGTAGTAGACAAGACAAGACAAGACGGTAGATGCAATTGAGATATGGTACTTATCAAAGTGATGGGGGTATGGGGGGAAGTGTGTGAAGGGTGAGCAAAGAGTAATGTTTTTGAAATGTCAGTTGAGTTAATTAATATGTATAACACTGACTTTGGATTCTGCAAATGTTGTATGCATGTATGTGTAGTTTATGTGTGGTATGGCTGTGATTATGTGGTTGGTCTGTAGAAACTGTATTGTTGGCTATTGCAAAGTGATTCCCTGGTTTATGTAGTTGATCAGTGGTGTCCAAATATAGTTAAATGTGATAGTTCTATTTTTGATTAAGACAGCAAGTTTTTCAATTGTTATGTGGTGGAATATTTATATTAACATTGTCAATATTAATATATTAATATATTAATTAATTAATATAATAATCTATATTAATATTGTTCTTTGATTTCCAATTTGTTAGTATGGTTTTCTTGGCAATGCTTTGCGCTGTGAGGTCTATTGTGTTTTCTTTTGTAATGTTGATCCCAGATGTATCTCCAAGTAGGCAAAGTAAAGGGGAAAGTGGGATGCTTCTATTTAGAAAACAAGATATTTCCTCAGTGATTTGTTTTCAGAAGTGCTTCACTGGTGTGCAGTCCCATATGGCATGTATGTAATCGTCTGGTTTATTTTGTGTGCACTGTGTGCAGATGTCTGATTTCCCGAAGCCCATTGTATATATCCTATGACCTCCGTAATGAGTTCTATTTTTATTATTTTGTATTGAATCAGGTGCGTACTAGTGTTATTAGCTTTGAGGGACATGTTCATTAATATCTGTCTAAAAGTCTTCTCTAGGTCGTCTTCCCATTTTTTACAAGGTATGGTAATTGAGGAGTTGGATTTGGATATTATTTTATATATTTTGGATAAGACTTTAGTTGGTGGTGACATATTTAGTGTCATGATTCCCCCTTGAAGCAGCGTGCTCTAAGCGCGAATGCACGAGCACCTGCTTTTCCGTTGTTGACCGTAATGACATCTGGACACGTGTGTTTTGTTTATGTTTCTGTCATGTCTCCTCCCTGTTCTGTCATTGGCTGGGATTTCACGTGGGTCTGTATTGCTCTCAGCTGCTAGCGGTTTAGACGCTGATCATGTCCGCATATATACCGCGCCCCAGTCTGCTGACACGGCCGGCCAAGCTCCGCCCGCGCCCCAGTCTGCTGACACGGCCAGCCAAGCTCCGCCCGCGCCCCAGTCTGCTGACACGGTCAGCCAAGCTCCGCCCGCGCCCCAGTCTGCTGACACGGCCAGCCAAGCTCCGCCCGCGCCCCAGTCTGCTGACACGGCCAGCCAAGCTCCGCCCATGCCGAAAAGGTTCACCTGGTAACCTCAGAGCCTCAGCCTCCCTGTTCAGCTGTGGACGTCGCTCAGCCTCCCTGTTCAGCTGAGGTCGTCTCTCTGCCACCCTGCTTCACTGAGGACGTCGCTCAGCCTCCCTGTTCAGCTGTGGATGTCGCTCAGTCTTCCTGTTTAGCTGAGGTCGTCGCTCAGCCTTCCTGCTCCATGGCAAATATCGTTCCCCCCTTCTGCTTTGAGGAGACCCACACTCCTCTCCCTGGCCGCACGGAGACCGACGCTCCTCTCCCTGGCCGCACGGAGACCCACGCTCCTCTCCCTGGCCGCACGGAGACCCACGCTCCTCTCCCTGGCCGCATGGAGACCCACACTCCTCTCCCTGGCCTTACAGGGGACTTCGCTCTGCCTTCCAGTTCAGCTGGGGACGTCGCTCTGCTTTCATGCTCCGACGAGGACGTCGCCCTGCTTCCCTGCTCTGCCGAGTACAGTGCTCTGTTTCCCTGCTCCGCCGAGGTCGTCGCTCAGCCTGCCTGCCCAGCCGAGGTCGTCTCTCTGCCACCCTGCTTCACTGAGGACATCACTCTGCCTCCATGTTCCGCTAAAGACGTCGCTCCTTTTCTTTGCTTCTCTCAGTATGTCGCTCCCCCTTCCTGCTCTGCTGAGTACAGTGCTCTGTTTCCCTGCTCTGCCAAGGACGTTGCTCTGCCTTCATGCTCCGCCGAGGTCGTCGCTCAGCCTGCCTGCCCAGTTGAGGTCGCCGCTCAGCCTCCCTGTTCAGCTGAGGTCGCCGCTCAGCCTCCCTGTTCAGCTGAGGTCGCCGCTCAGCCTCCCTGTTCAGCTGAGGTCGCCACTCAGCCTCCCTACGCCGCCAAGAACACCGTGCAGTTTCCTGGCTCTGCTTGGGACATTCAGCCCAGGGGGCCGGGGCCGCCAATGAAATGGGATGACTCATGGCACTCCGGGAGGAGTGCCTTTGGGGGGGGTTCTGTCATGATTCCCCCTTGAAGCAGCGTGCTCTAAGCGCGAATGCGCGAGCACCTGCTTTTCCGTTGTTGACCGTAATGACATCTGGACACGTGTGTTTTGCATATGTTTCTGTCATGTCTCCTCCCTGTTCTGTCATTGGCTGGGATTTCACGTGGGTCTGTGGGTCTGTTTTGCTCTCAGCTGCTAGCGGTTTAGACACTGATCATGTCCGCATATATACTGCGCGCCTCCCAGCACACAACGCGGAAGATTAATATCTTAGAGTTAGTTTAGTTCGTTTAGTAGTTATAGTCACGGTCCATGTTTAGAATTAGATTAGTTCGTATCGTAGTCATAGTCACAGTCCATGTTTAGAGTTAGTTCGCGCTGGATTATCCGCTTCCAGTCCCTCGTCATAGTTCGTTTCTCGTTTTGTTTATCGACCCTGTTTTCCGTGACCACAACCTAGATTCCTGCCTTGCCCCGTGTATGCCTGTTTGCCAATTGCCTGACCTCTTGCATGTTTGTGGATTACGTTTTGGATCATGTTTTGGATTTGTCTGCCGGTCACTCTTTCAAATAAACAACTGTTCATCCTGCACTTACATCCGTCCTATCTCTGCTCCGTCACGATTCGTGACATTTGGTAGTTCTGATACTAATGGGGAAGGTCTAATGTGTTGTCTTTTATGTTGATTTTAGTGCATATAATGGATTTAAGTTGTAGAAATTCAAGGAAATGTTTTATTTTTTAGTCCATGCTTTTCGGCTAGATATGGGAATGATGAAAAGGTGTTGTTTTGTCATATGCGTTTAAGGTGCGTAATGCCTTGTCTACCCATGTGGAGATGTTTGTTATCTTAACTGTGTTTGTGAAATCAGGGTTATGCTATTTGGGAGTGTGTTCAGTTAGTTACTGAGATATTGATTTTATTGCATAGTCCATGTTCCGTATCTAGCCAAATCTCATTTATCTGACCGGGCTTTATCCATTTGATCATATACTGGAGTTGGTTAGTGAGGTGATATTGTTGAAATTTCGGGCCATCAAGTCCTCCCTGATATTTGGGTCTTTGTAAAGTGGTTAGTTTGATCTTGGAGGTTTGTTTTTCCAGTAAAAATTTTGTGACATAGAAGTTGAGTGATTTGAATCAAGAAGGGGGGAGGTTGAACTGGGATCATTGGAAATATGTAATTAATTTTGGGTACTATTGTCATTTTTATGGATGCTATTCTGCCAATGAGAGAGAGGGAGAAGTGTATCCAGTGTTTGATATTATTATTTATGGTGTTCAATAAAGGGTTGAAATTGAGTTTATCCAAGTCTGACAGCTTGGTGGATATTGTGACACCAAGATAAGTGAGGTAATCAGTTCTTATGGGGATAAGTAGAGATTGTACTGTACTTTCGGGAGTTTCATGTTGAGAGGGAGCATAGATGATTTGAGTTCCAGTTAATTGAGTAATTTGAAAGTTTGGAAGATTTTTCAATCGAGTGAATAGTTTCTTGTATTGATTCAATAGGTTTTTGTAAGAAGCGCACAATATCATCAGCATATAAGCTGATTTTGTGTTCTGTAATTGCTGTCTGGATCCCATTAATATGTACATTTAGTCTTATTGCTGCGGCTAATGGTTCTATAAAAATGGCAAATAGGGATGGAGAAAGTGGGCATCTTTGTCTAGTGCCTCTGTGCAGTATGAAACTTTGATATTAGTCGGGTTATTGATAACTGTGGCCTTTGGTGATGTGTAGAGTATTTTAATGCAATGAATAAATGATTACATAAATAAATCTATGCCTTAGGAATGTGGTGAGTAGACATTTCCAGTTCACTTTGTCAAAGGCTTTCTCTGCGCCAGTTTCATCTGGGTTAATTATTGAAGGGATAACTGTTTCAATTCTATTAGCTAGTCTTGCCTATTATTTTTGGCCTACATCCCCACAGCATGATGCTGCCACCAACATGCTTCACTGTAGGGATGGTATTGGCCAGGTGATGACTGGTGCTTGGTTTCCTCCAGACATGATGCTTGCCATTCAGGCCAAAGAGTTCAATCTTTGTTTCATCAGACCAGAGAATTTTGTTTCTCATGGTCTGAGTCCTTCAGGTGCCTTTTGGAAAACTCCAGGCGAGCTGTCACGTGCCTTTTATTGAGGAGTGACTTCCGTCTGGCCACTCTACCATATAGGCCTGATTGGTTGAGTGCTGCAGAGATGGTTGTTCTTCTGGAAGGTTCTCCTCTCTCCACAGATACACACTGGAGCTCTGTCAGAGTGACCATTGGGTTTTTGGTCACTTCCCTGACTAAGGCCTTCTCCCCCGATTGCTCAGTTTGGCCGGGCGGCCAGCTCTAGGAAGAGTCCTGGTGGTTCCAAACTTCATCCATTTACGGATGATGGAGGCCACTGTGCTCATTGGGACCTTCAATGCTGCAAAGGTTTCTGTACCCTTCCCCAGATCTGTGCCTCGATACTATCCTGTCTTGGAGGTTTACAGACAATTCCTTGGACATCATGGCTTGGTTTGTACTCTGACATGCATTGTTAACTGTGGGACCTTATATAGACAGGTGTGTGCCTTTCCAAATCATGTCCAATCAACTGAATTTACCACAGGTGGACAATCAAGTTGTAGAAACATCTCAAGGATGATCAGTGGAAACAGGATGCACCTGAGCTCAATTTTGAGTGTCATGGCCAAGGCTGTGAATACTTATGTACATGTGCTTTTTTGTTTTTAATAAATTAGCAAAGATTTCAAACAAACGTCTTTCACATTGTCATTATGGGGTATTGTTTGTAAAATTTTGAGGAAAATAATGAATTTAATCCATTTTGGAATAAGGCTGTAACATAACAAAATGTTGAAAAAGTGAAGCGCTGTGAATACTTTCCGGATGCACTGTAGAGGGTCAAGGGGGTCTTTGTTGGGTTTTAGGTGAAGTGATATACTGGCAGTATTCATTTCTGTCGATAGTGTCATATTATGTTTAATTTTGGATACTAATCTGTTGATTAGTCGTGCCAGGATGGTCCAGAACTGTTTGTACAATTCTGCCAGAAAACTGTCAGGACCTGGTACTATATTATTAGGCATGCTGTTAAGGACATTATAGATTTCTTCTGGTTCCATCGGTTTATCTAAGGAAATAGCTTGTTCTTCAGTTAATTTAGGAAGTTTTATATTATTTAGGAAATTATTAATGTCTTCTGTGTCTGGATCTGCATGTAATCAGTATAGGTTTTGAAAGAATAATCTAAATGTATTATTAATTCCCTCTGGGGTTTGTGTGGTTTTTCCTGCTGAGTTTTTTCTTTATTTCTTTTTATGAGGTTTGCTAGGAATTTTCCAGATTTATTGTTATATTCAGAGTTTTCATGTCTGAGTCTTTGTATTAGGAATTGGTTTTTTTCATTTATGAGGTCATTATATTCTAGTTTGAGTTTCCTTAATTCCATTTCTGTGCTTTCTGTGGGGTTGATTGCCATTAAGCGCTCTAATTTCTTAATTGTTTGTTCTAACCTATTTTCATATCATTTGTCCTCTGAGAATGGCTTTCCCTGTTTCCCATAGTAGCGTTGATGGGGTTTCTGGTGAATCATTTATTTCTATGATGGATGCCCATTCTCTTTTGATAAAGCTATCAAATTCCAGATCTCTGTGCAGTGCTGTGTTAAAGAGCCATCTAAAAACTGTCTTCTGAAGGTGATTTCTATTCCAGGTGAAGGATACAGGAGCATGATCACTGGTTGTAATAGAATTAATTTTGTGATTTATGTAGCTGGTATTAATGAGTTTCTGGTTAATCATCCTATTATGTTGGAAAAAAGTTACATCCATTATGTTATGGGTCAAAATGACTTCCACAGTATAAAAACACACAAAAATAGCAAAGAACAGCTTAAAACGGTAAACCTTTTTATGGCTTTTCCGAGACAAGCCATAAGAAGAAACATTGGCATACAATTTCATGACCTTAAAGGAAAGTAAAAAAAAATCAAAGAGAAAAATAGAGGTTAACCAGTATTTCAGACATCTCATATGTGCAAATGGGTCAAATTGACCCATAACATAATAATAGGGTTAATCAATGTGATAATCAATTCAAGAGTGTGTGGGTGTTCCAGTCACCAACAATCGCCAAGTCCAAAGTCAGACATGTATTGCCTTATTGTTTTGGTGGTGTACCAGTTCCAATTCTGGGTTGATGACTGTGTTAAAGTCACCGCTAATTATGATTGGGGAGTCCGGTAAGTTGGAGATATGTGTGAAAAAGGTACAGAATGCTGAGGGGTTGTCTCTATTTGCTCCATATATATTTGCTATGGTTATCAGGGTGTTGTTGATAGAGATGTTTATTATGATGTGTCTACCTTCAGGGTCGGTAATAGTAATGTTGTGTATGAATGAGGTTTTTCTGTTTACCAAAATTGCTACACCTCTCTGTTTGGTGTTGTAGTGGGCAGAAGAAAATGTGGTTGAATTGTGGAGTGTGTAGTTTGTGACTGTCTGATTCTCAGAGATGCGTTTCTTGAAATAAGCATATATCTGCGTTATGTGTAGTGAGATGCTGTAGTACTTTGTTTTTTTTAACCTGAGAGCCAATACCACGGATGTTCCGAGTCAGGAATTTGATCGATGTCATGTTTTTGGGAGATCTCTTGCTGTGTTTATCAGTGGTGTATTATAGTTGTATGATGATGGGTAAGTGTGAGATGATATGCTAATGGTTTTATGTGGGTGTTACTGTGAAGCCGCTAGGTTACTTGTTGATGTTACTGTATTGGGTTGTTTTGTATGTAAACATGGTGGTGTACATCTAAAATATAACACAAGGGCATGGACAAATAAACAAAGAACAACAATAAACAACAGAGGATTAAAGGTGGTGAAAAGCTTCTTTTGAATTAAACCTGACACTGATGAATCCTACCACCTCCTGGCTCAGCTGAAATCTTTGAGATGTGAAATATTTTTAAGGCATGTCTGATATCATGAAATGTTCTGTGATTTAGAGTATGTCAGAATGAAGACCATTTATGAGAGATGAGGAGGAGAAGAAAATGTGAGAGTGATATTTGAAATGTTTTTTCTAATATTCATCAACAGAAGTGAACCTTTACTTTCTTTCTCAGACTCTCCTTCTTCGTCACTTCACCCACTGAGTAAATGTTTGTTTTTCTCTCTCTCCTGCATCTATGATATCTCTGCATTCCCCCCATAAACACCCCCACCCCCCAGACTCCCATGCACACTTGGTGTCCAGAATTTGTTGTTAGTTTCAGAGGAGCTATGAGGGTAATGTACTGTATCTGACAAGTAATGGAAGCTTGTATGTCAAAGTTTAGCACTATGCAAATTATCTCATACTTGCCTCAAATTCCAGATACCTTGTAAATATCTCAAATATACTTGCTAATCTGGTTTCTAAGGCTGTTATAAATTAAAAAATAAAATATTGTTATTAACAAAAGTACATTGCAAAGCTAAAAAAAATTAGTAGTATGTGTAACTAGTTTGTAGTTATAAGTTTCTCATAAATGTTTACTACATTAGCCTCATAGTTAAAAAAAAAAAAAATCAAACCTAAGACTAAACATTTCAGGTATTATTGATTACATTAGAGGCAAAACATTAAAAAAAACAACAACCCTATGATAGACAATATTAAATGTAGTCAGAAAACAAGAAAGAAGTCAAACTAGTCTCAGTTTTAATCTTCAAAAGAAAACTCAACACAAGTTCAGGCCGTTGAAGTTTCCTCCTAGGTATATTATAGGTCTGGATTAAATGAAATCCTCTGCAGCTTGGATTTCCTTCCAGCTGTTTAGTATTCCTCTGACTGTGCTTCACGGATAGTTTTCTTTCATACAATTTCTGTCACCTTGAGTTACCCTGAAGCAATACAAACATAAAAAAAAAATTGGATAGAAGTTCCCATGGAATAGTATTGTAAGCTCTCTTTTCTCTTTTTGTCTCTTTCTCTGCAGCCCAACGACCCCGTTACAAACATTTGCCAAGCCGCTGATAAGCAGCTCTTCACATTAGTGGAATGGGCGAAGAGGATACCACACTTTTCCGACCTACCTTTAGATGACCAGGTCATTCTTTTACGAGCAGGTACTGTACCAATATAATCACACAAATATAAGGTGTATTTGATTGCTCTTGATGAACAAATTTTTACTTGCTTGTTCCTCAATATTGTACAATAGCTACATAGACATAATCATACAGTATATAACTGTACATGACATTCACGTCCTAGTCTTGAGCACTCAGGTATTTGGAACAGTACTGGCCACGTAAATAAGCATATTTTGTGTTTACTACAAGATCTTTCCAATTCTATCCCCCCTTTACTGCTTAATCTCATAAACTGGAGGCTACAGTCTGGAGATTGCTTAGGATGGTACTGCTTGAAGTACCATGGAAATGGTTTTGGACATCAATTCCACATGGACATTCCGCTGTGGTTGCTGGGACTACGGTTGCTGCGATGGCCTTAGGACTGCAATGACCACATACAATTTTGCACTCAAGTCTCCTTTAGTGAACAGTGGACTAGTTCAACAAACAGACTTCATATAAAAACCATAATGAACTTTCTTTTACTTTCTCACTATCCGTTGTTACCCAGATGAGGACGGGTTCCCTTCTGAGTCTGGTTCCTCTCAAGGTTTCTTCCTTTTAACATCTTAGGGAGTTTTTCCTTGCCACCGTCGCCACCGGCTTGCTCAACTGGGATAAATTCACACACTTAAAATCTCTATCCTGTGTTTATATATTTCTGTAAAGCTGCTTTGAGACAATGTCTATAGTAAAAAGCACTATACAAATTGAATTGAATTATATATTTCTGTAAAGCTACTTTGAGACAATGTCCATTGTTAATTGCGCTGTACAAATAAAATTGAATTGAATTGAATAATAGGCATTTTGCCGTAATCTGTTGGACATTCAGCACACACAATACTGTCATTGAGAAGAATTTACCCTATATCTGTACGTTCCATATGGGAGGGAACAGCCTAGGGATGAAGAGTTTTTAGTCAGCGTTTGAACAATGTAATTTTATGAAGTCCTTTATTTTGGACGTTAAAGCATAAATAAGCTTTAAAGCATTAAAGTTAATAAGCATAGTATGTAAGAAGGCAATCCCATAATTCAGCTGAATAAAACAGTATTCTATAAAACATAAAGAACTAAACTGTCTGAATAATTTTAGAAACATAATACAAATACGTTGTTTGATGAAAATCTGTATGTCAATGTTTTAAATTTTGAAAAAATCTGATATGATCGCGTTGTAATGCATGATAAAAATGTAGGTAACAATGACTGTTGAGGGAGCAAATGTGTTTATTTGTTCTCATGCCACATGTGTTCCGCAGGCCTGAGGTTGTCTGAGGACACCCGGCATCATTGCATGCTATGTGTGCATGCTAAGCTCTGACCTTGTCGGAGCATATTTAGACTTGATCTACGTTTGACACATTTAAAACAAGCAAAGCTGTTCCCAGCTTTTGTTTACTTTCTTGACAAAAACATGTGGTTACCTCAAATATCCACCAGCATGTATTGTCTCCTTTTTGTCTTTTCTCTTTTTTCTGTTCAGAGACTCCACTGAATGCTGCTTGTCTCTCTTGATCTCTCACAGGGTGGAACGAGCTCCTCATCGCTTCTTTCTCACACCGCTCGATAAGTGTGAAAGACGGCATATTGTTAGCAACAGGCCTCCACGTTCATAGAAACAGTGCACATAGTGCTGGAGTAGGTGCCATTTTTGATAGGTGAGTGTCTGCTGCTTTCACATCTTTGCAGTAGAAATTAAGAAGTGTGTGTCAGTTCAGTTCATGGAAAGCGTAGAGGTTCCCAGGCTGTTGGAAATCACTGAAGTAAAACGGTGTTGGTTTCAGTGCATCTCATTATCTCCCACACGCATTGCTGCAGCCCAGTTTACACACACACACACACACACACACAATGCAGTGTAATGTGTTAATCCTACATGGCGATGGGAAGCCTGGAGTCTATCCCAGGGGACCTGGGACACAAGGTGAGGGACACTCTGGACAGGGTGCCAATCCATCGCAGGGCACAATCGCTCACACATTCGCACACCAATTCACACACTATGGACAATTTGGACATGCCAATCTGCCTACAATGCATATCTTTGGACTGGGACAGAAAATCAGTGTACCCAGAGGAAACCCCCGAAGCATTGGGAGGACATGCAAACTCCACACACACAGGGCAGAGGTATGATTCAAACCGCCAACCCTGGAGGTACAAGGCAAATATGCTAACAATTAACTAAGCCACAGTGCCCCTATTATTAAACAATATAAGCAAAATAATCAGCACCTTCTGTAATCAGTGTTCATACTATAAATTAATTTATTAAACCTTAATTAACATGTTCGTGTTTGTTAACTGGCGAAATTCAGACCTGAGGCTGAAAAAGCAGGTTTCAGTGTGGAGACACGTATGTGTATGTGATCAACATATTTGTATTTCAGTTACATTTAAACAAATGTCAATTAGTTTAATTAAAATATGTGTTAAATTACTTTATTATTTTGTCAACCTTGCTTATGATTTATTAAAGCTGAAATTCATAGTTAATGTCACCTAATGCAGTAAACAATGTCATTTACACTAAGGTACTATAGGTGAATAGGGTCTCTCTTGTTTTTAAACAAAAGATATTATAATCACTCCAGTTGATTGCTAAAGTATTTTTTTTTTTTATTGGACATGTTTTTAAAAAATGTAATTTTTTATTCAAATGAGACTTGGTCTGATTAAATTAGCATAAATTAGCATAAATAATGCTAAAATCAAGTGTTTTGATGTTAGAATTAAACTTTTTGGTGTGTTTTTTTCTTTATGGTTTAATCAAGAAAATACCATGCACTGTTTGAGAAATATTTTATACCATTTTTGCAGTCTCACATAATTCCAACAATAATCAACATTTTGGGAATCTCCTCTATAATATCCTTCTAATTAGGAATAGGAATCAGCAAGTGAAATTTTATGAATGCAGGTCTTCTGAAACTGAGATTATGGTTCTCAATGTAGAAAAAAAACAGATTTTGAGAAAAATGGTTTTAAAAATGAAGAGTGGTTTCATGTCCTTCCACTCTTGTAACTGTGGTTTGTGATGCTTATAAAGGAAATTGACATGTATATATCATAATGTGAAACAAGCTTTCAGAGATATATGACATGACGTCATTATGCCAAGTTGGCAGCACTTACAGCCTTCTTCAAAGTTGCTGTTTAAGAGAAAACATGTTGTAGATGCAGTTTAACCAAAAATAACTGTAAAATGCTTGACATGACCAGAACTCTAATCTCTAGCTGTAGTCTCTTGCCTGAAGGCAGTGCTTCTCAAACGTTTTGGGCAATGACCCCTAATGGACATTAGTAATTTACGGAGAAGCATGTGGAGAAGGACTGGCAAGGCGAGTGGCATCATCCACACACTCCCTGCGTACCTTATGTAAGCTACATCTGGAAGATTTAAAAGCAACATTCCCTAGATGTCACATCAGAGCCAAATCATCCCATTTCATCAGGTTTCCTAGTTGAACAGTCAAATTTTATACAACGATGTTAAACACACTGACAAGCTCTCTTTCCCTTAAAACTTTCCACCATCATGAAACTTTTCATTATCATGAGCTTCCCAAATCGAAACTCTGATCCTACACTCAAGTATTTATTAATCTAGAAAATTGGTATACAAAACAGACCTTTCAGTAGGTTTGAAGGCTACAATGAGAGGTTTTTAAAATTCAAACCCTAACTGTAATAGGAAAACCGTTTAGTGTTAGCATTCAATAACGGTCTGAATACTGTCAAACATGCACAGACTACAATAACATGCACCCTATTCATTTAAATGTTGCTTACTGTACGTGACTCCCAGTAACATGTTAGCATTTCCACTAAATGTGAATCCAAAAGTAGATTAAAAGATCTCAAAGACCAACAAATCATGGATTTTTACAATTTTACACTTCCTGCCCTCTGCTGCAAACACACCGGCTGCATTGTTTAACAGGTTGGAAAGCTCTCTTCTGATATATTTATGACTTTATGACCGATTTATGACTGCCATAGATCATTATCTGTGACTTTTAGAAAATGACTCTCTGAAGGACGTTATTTGGTGTCTCTCTAGATTTATAGCACTTTTACATTAGGTCACAAGGAAGAGTTATGTATATATGAGATCATGTTTCACTTTACATATGAAATCTGTCAGTGCCCTTGTTAATTAAATGTCCAGTCAGTCTACAGCAAAAAAAAAAGCCATTGCATGTGCCTTAATGGTTTTGATACTGATAGGGGATGAGGAGGCATTTTTATGTCATTCAGTGTGAGGCATTTTTCTCAGTATTTGTGAAAGCAAACTCATCAGAAAAACTGGAAAGGTTACTATTGCAAAGTTACACTGAGTTGCTTTTTATTGGAACAGAGTACTGACAGAGCTGGTGTCTAAGATGCGAGACATGCAGATGGACAAGTCTGAGCTTGGATGCCTGCGAGCTATCGTTCTTTTCAATCCAGGTACAGAAACACATACTCACATATGTACATACACACGGTTATAGATATTACTTGTTTAAAAGGAAAAACATGGTATTTAATGAATTCTTTTCTTGATCCAGTGCCTAGAAACCTAATCTGAGAAAACTATCGTGAATTGCATATTGTATAGTGAATGTGCTTTTTAATCTGCCTCATTGTATAAAATGAAAACACTTTACCCAGCATCCATGATCGTTTATTTCCTAACACAAAAACATAGTTATGACATCCTCAATGCATAGTGAAATCTCTTACCTCATACAAAATAAAAATGGTTTTAACATGACATCATGCAGTGTATGACCTAACATACATAATGTATCTGATGCACTGATATTAACCAACTGATTCCTGAAATATGCCATAACATGTCATGTTCTAATATCTTCCCCTCCCACAAATGTAGACTCTAAAGGCCTGTCTAACCCAACAGAGGTGGAGGCACTTAGAGAGAGAGTTTACGCTTCACTGGAGGCCTACTGTAAACAGAAATACCCCGATCAGCCTGGGAGGTAAATATACACAAACCTATTTCTCTTGTATACAGTATAAAGCTATTTCAAAGTTATTTTTGAATATAGTCTACTTGAATGTAATGAAAGTTATTCATTAGAAATTAGAAATGTTGATGGTTTTGATGTTGGTGTAAATATTAATCCTTGAGGAAGGTCACGTGTAAAATCCCTGTAATAACAGTGAAAAAGACAATGAGGTTTTTTTTTTTTGTTTGTTTGATTACACTTACTTAAGGGTGCTTTCATACCTGTTAGTCCGTCATTTCAGAGAAAAACTTGGTTTGTTTCTGTTTAGTTTAGTTCATAGTGCACAAAATAAAACAAAATGTATGGAAGTGGACAATATTCAAAAGCAATTGCTAACTGTATTTGCAATTGCATTTCCTAATTGTGGACGCATAAATTGTGACATAATTCAAATGAAAATGCAAATCGTGTATTACCGTTTGCATTTTCATTTACACGAACGTACAGTTTCTGCCAAATTTGCAGTTGCTTTTGAATATTGTCTGCAAAATTCTTCACATAAAAAAGCAAGAAACTTTGCCTGTGGTATGTGCAGGACAGAAACCTTACTCGCAAAGCTCCTTCATTCATTGCTCAGAAATAAAGTGATGGGGACTAAAGAGTAAAATTAACCTTTGCTGAAATCACAACACAGAAATCACAAGAATTACCATACAGAGAACAGAAGCTGACACTAAATAATTTATTAGATAATTATATAAATAATTATTTTTATAAATAAAAACATTTTGTGTCACATCAAGCTTTTGTTTTGTTTGTTTGTTGGTCCAAATACTAAGAACAAATTGCATGCTTTGACTTTCAGTTTAACTCTCAGCTCAGTTTAGTAGCCCACAACCCAAAACACACATGTTTAATTCACGTCCTGCAGTGCAGTTTCTGTGTTCTTACATGCCAAAATGAACCTCACTGAGGCAGAAAATGTGCAAGTGTTTGATTCAAATGGAATAAACACTGCATATGTGAAAGCACCCTGAAGAAGTACAACCCCAAGTCCAAAAAAGTTGGGACTCTGTGTAAAATGTAAATAAAAAACAGAATGCAATGATTTGTAAATCTCATAAACCCATATGTTATTCACAATAGAACATAGAAAACATATCAAATGTTTAAACTGCGTAACTGTACCATTTTAAGGGAAAAAAAATCAATTTCATGGCCGCAACACGTCTCAAAAAAGTTATGACGGGGCAACAAAAGGCTGGAAAAGTAAGTGTTACTAAAAAGAAAGAGTTGGAGGTTAATTGGCAACAGGTCATTCACATGATTGGGTATAAAAAAGGAGAATCTTAGAGAGGCAGAGCCTTTCAGAAGTAAGGATGGGCAGAGGTTCACCAATCTGCGAAAAACTACATCTACAATTTGGAACAATTTCAGAATAATGTTCCTCAACGTAAAATTGTGAAGAGTTTTAATATCTCATCATCTACGGTACATAATATCATAAAAATTTTCAGAGAATCTGGAGAAATCTCTGTGTGCAAGGGACAAAGGTGAAAATCAGTATCGCATGCCTGTGATCTTTGGGCCCTCAGGCAGCACTGCATTAAAACAGGCATGATTCTGTCATGGAAATCACTGCATGGGCTCAGAAACACCCCTAGAAGTCATTGTCTGTGAACACAGTTCACCATGCCCTTCACAAATGCTAGTTAAAGCTCTATCATGCAACGAAGCTATATGTGAACATGATCCAGAAATGCCGCCGTCTTCTCTGGGCTAAAGCTCATTTAAAATGGACTGAGGCAAAGTGGAAAACTGTTCTGTGGTCAGACGAATCGAAATTTGAAATTCTTTTTAGAAACCATAGATGCCGCATCCTCTAAACTAAAGATGACTAAAGAGGAGAGGGATCATCCGGCTTTTTATCAGCACTCAGTTCAAAAGCCTGCATCTCTGATGGCGCATTAGTGCCTATGGAATGGGCAGCTTGCACATCTGGAAAGGTACCATCAATGCTGAAACGTATATACAGGTTTTAGAGAGATAGATGCTTCCATCCAAACGAAGTGTTTTTCAGGGAAGGCCTTGAATATTTCGGCAAGATAATGCTAAACCACATATTGCAGCTATTACGACAGCATGGCTTCGTAGTAGAAGAGTCCGAGTATTGAACTGGCCAGTTCAGACGTTTCCCCAATTGAAAACATTTGGCGCATCATGAAACAAAAAATATGACCAAGAAGGCCCAGGATTTTGAACAGCTAGAATCCTGTATCAGACACGAATGGGACAATATTCTGCTCCCAAAACTCTAGCAGCTGGTCTCCTCAGTTTGCAGACTTATACGGACTGTTGTTAAAAGAAGAGAAGATGCTACATGGTAAACATGGCCCTGTCCCAACTTTTTAGAGACTTGTTGCTGCCATCAAATTCAAAATTGCCTTATTTTTTCCTTAAAATGCTACATTTCCTCAGTTTAAACATTTGATATGTTTTCTGTTGATAATTATGTTCTATTGTGTATAAAATATGGGTTGATTAGATTTGCAAATCATTGCATTCTGTTTTTATTTACATTTTACAGCGTCCTAACTTTTTTGGAATTTGGCTTGTATAATAACAAGCAGACCTTCTAAACTAGGTGTATCATAACATCTGTTTCTTTACATGCTTTGAGCAGATTTGCAAAACTGCTACTCCGACTGCCTGCTCTGCGCTCCATCGGTCTAAAGTGTCTGGAGCACCTCTTTTTCTTCAAACTCATTGGAGACACACCCATTGACACTTTTCTAATGGAAATGCTAGAGGCACCACACCAAATGACATAAAGGAGCAGTGCCTTAACTCACCCATGACAATGTCACTCGTCCCTGTAAAGAACACTGCACTCTCATGCACATCACCTTCACAAAGCCATGATAAGATGCATCTCAGTGACACCTGCTTTATCTGGTAAACGTCTTATCTTGCAATCCAGGAGACAAACAGATTTACTTTGGTGCTTCATCTTTGGAATTTGCAAATCCATGTAATTACACAAAGACCATTCACTTTGGATTAATTCATAAGGAGGATGGATTAAGAGAGTCAAAACAGGTATGCTCTTGTGGTTGAAATGAATTCTTGAATATTCTGCCTCACAGTGACCTACCTCTGCAGTCCACTCTGTTCTGATACAAAATTCTGCAATACCTCATACACACCCCTCGGTACCACAGGATTCCTTTTTCTGACACCTCATCACTGCCTTTGTTATGGACTGTACTTTATGTACTATAACATTTAATGTTAATTTTGCAATTTTTTAAAATATATATTTTGTAATTCACTGATGAGAAAAAGATGTATAAGAAAGAAATTGTATTTGCAGCACTTAACTGATTTTTTTTTTTTTTATTCTTTTTTTTTTTCTTTTTCCAAACAGTGTTGATTAGCGAGGCTGCCAGCAGTTGGTCTCTGCAAAGGGCAGTGTTGTTTGGCTGTAACAGAGGCATATGATTGACAGAATGGTTTAAAATGAAAATCAGGTTTGCTCTTTGCCTGATTCAAGTTTAATGATAGAAAAAAGCAATGATTCTTTGTTGTTCATGTAAAATTTTAGATGTTTGATTATCAATTGTTTTGCCTTCATAATTCATCTCATTAATGTAGCAAGTATTTCCAAAGATTTTCATTTAAATGTCATGTGATGATTCCCAGCAAAGCAGCATTTGTGCTATGAAAATATGCAATTAGGCTACGTTCACATTAAAAGGCTGAAGTGGCACAAGACAAAGTCCTCGCAATTCAGATTAAGGATACTAATATATGGTACTACATACATAGCCATGTAATCATATGAGAACATATAAGATGAGTTATATTCACCCAGTGCTGGTAGCCTGCTAGCAGTGTTAACTAGGAGAACGAAATGGAGAAAAGTCATATAACTGCTGTCAAGCTGTCAGTCTGCCTCCGGAGCAAATCTCTGTAATGGCAGATTGTGCTACAGTTTCATTACCGCATTCCCCCTAAATATGTTTGTTGTTGTTCATGATGCTTGGATCACGTATGTAATGTTATTGATTTCAAAATATGCTCATGTAAATAATTTCAGGGCAGAGGTCTGAGGTCACATACACATGAAATGTGACCCGTTAAGGCAGAAAGAGAGAGAGGTTAGGCTGCCACCTGGTGTTCGCAGTTGATACTACAGGTTGTACAATTTAATATTACAATCAGAGTAAAAAGATTTTTTTTAATGGAATTGAATAAGACTTGTAATGTGAACATAGCCTCTGTTAAAAGAATCCAGATGATGGTCTGGCCTCAGGGATGTGGGAGGTTTAGGAAGAGCTTACCCTACCACCTGGTGTCTCACAGGTGATACTACAGTTCAACATTACGCTGGGAGAGGAATCTGAAGAATCCTTCATTGTTTGACAGTGTGAAATAACCAGACCTCAGGCTTTGTAAAACACTTTTTATATTATAGTATTAATCAGACTCATATTGTGCAATTACTTTCTGTATTATAAGGAACAGACAGATTGTTGTGATGTTTGCTAAAAGGAACCTCTTGCAAACTGAGCCAGGCTGAACTAAAACAGTGTTCTTATATAGTAAATATACATTTGAGATTATTATTATTATTATTATTATTATTATTATTATTATTATTACAGTGTTTCATAATCAGACTGTGCAGAAATTCAGTCACTGATCGCTCTTTCAGTAGTCACATATTTAACTCAGTGAAAGCAGAGGCTACCACTCAGGCACATACATGGTTTACATGCAGTTTCTTCACGTTAAAAAAAAATCACAAAACCCTAACTGTGGTGTTTTTCACAATATCATCAGTTTTTATCCTTTAGTTTGCCTAAGGCCCTTCTCACCTGTAGCCTGAAACCATGTTTAAAACTCTGGCCTTTAAACACCAGCATGAAGTCATAGGAAGAACACAAAAAAACTCTTATTTGGAGTAGAAATCCAAGCCAAAACTCCAAAAGGCCCTAATCTATAGAATAATCCTTGGTGTTGGGCCTCATGGAAGACAAACAGGGTTTAGTAGACAAACAGAGATGGGTGATACACTTTCCCCATGATAAGCAAGGTTTTGGCAAACCATGAAAAGAGTTTGGTTTAGAGAGAAATATATATTTTTGTACAATTGTAATTTTATGCTTGTGTTCCATGTATTTACATAATTCTATTGAATTTTGCATACATTAATTGTATACATGTTGATTTGTAAAATGGAAGGGTCTTGCCCTCTGAACAGGTTGCTGTTGAAACATTTTCCCCAGTTCCTTTATTGTTGTTGTTGTTGTTGTTTGTTTTAGCATCATTGGGCTTCACCTGGAAAGTGAAAAACGTCATTTTTATGTATCACTACAATGAGAATAACTTTTGAAAACTTTTTGTTTTGAAAGTTACTTTCCTTACTGCATGACAGAACCATTAACCAGTTACAAACTTCATTGAAGACAACAAAAATAAAAATGTCTGTATATTTTCCCTGCTAAAATCAACACACATCTGCAGTATATTTTACAGACATCATAGATGGGGCAAATCAGCCAGAATATTTAAACAGCAGTGTACACTACAGACATTGGAATTTGTGTGAAAACATAGATGAATTCCTGCAGTTACCCAAGTTTCTGAATGAAAATAAATTAAAGGAAATGTGATGTTAGTTCCCTTATTTGATAAGTCCTATTTGATAAACATATAAGGCTTCTAATCATGAGCACATCAGAGAAGGCATAGAACACATTTCACCCAAAAATAAATTATTAACCGAAGAGTTAATTAAACAGTTTTCACACACAGGCTTCAGTGTGCCTTGACCTAGATATTACAGGACTCTGGTAATGTACTGGAGGCATGAATGCCATTGTTCTTACAGATATTCTCTCCTTTTGTGTTTTGATGATGGTGGTTGCTCCAAAATCTCCAATAGGTGTTCAGTTAGGTTGAGATATGGTCACTGTGAATGCCATAGCTTATCATTTACATTATTTTCAGCCAAAACATACAATGAGCCCTCGTGCCCTATGGCTGGGACATTGTTATGCTGGTAGAGACCACTCCCATCAGGATAAAAATGTGTCATTATAGGGTAAAGGTGATCAGTCTGAGCAACTTTGTATTGATTTCAAGTGAACCCAAAAAAACCTGAATTTTGTTGCATTTGTCAACCATCTGTAACTGACCCAACTGCTTAGTTTGAGTGTATTCCAACAAACCTAGCAATGCTGGGGGGTGGGGGGCGAGGATGCATGTAAAATATATGAAAGGCTCCAATCATTAAAAAAGTTCAGCAGTAGTCTCAGTTCTTCTGAAGATCATATTAGATGATAATTGAATTGTGGAACTCATAGTTTATCTTCTAATAATAGATGCAATAATAATAAAAATAGGAAAGAACATAGACAAATATTATATGAACAGGGAATAATCAGAGCAGATTTAAAAATACTGTATACACTTTCCTCAGGTCATACATCTCTCACAGAAATCTATTAATTAGTCCTGTGCCTTAGCAATCACTCATCCACAGTTGAATAGTCTTGTCATTCTCCAGTACTGCTGATGTGATGATGTTCTCCAGTACTGCTGATGTGATGATGTTCTCTGCAGGATGACAAGCAGTCGCAATCTCCACATCTAGAAACAAATCATACACAAATAATAAACAAAGCACATACGGTAATTTACACAGCGTGAGTGACAAGTTTTCCCTCCCTTTGTCTTCCACTACTAAGCAGGTATAATATGATTGGTGTGTTGCCAGTTATACAAATAATATAGATATGTATTACAGTTATGATTCCAGATGTACACCATGTGGTCTTCAGAAAAGGAGAAAATCTACTGGATGGAGAGACGTTTTTACAAGATTCAAATTGGAAATCCTCCTACGTATAAAAGCTAGATGGAATGTACAAAAGCTGCCTACATTCCACCAGATACAGAGAAATTGGTGAATATTTCTCATTCTCATGTATGTCCAATGTATGTCGTAAGACACTACAAGAACAGGCTACAGGAGCCTATAATTAATATGAGTCCATGCAGATTGTTAATTTAATGGAATAGTTGGGCCAAAAATGATTTTTTAAAACAAGTTTACTATTATGGTTATGCTACAACATATTTGCTGTTTGAATTTTGCTTTTTTCGTTTTAACCTACAATTACAAGATTAACAATTTTGGTCACCCAAAATGTTGCTAGAGCAACATCAACCTGAAAGCATCTGTTAATTCATGTTTAAGTTAGAGAGTAGTCAGCCCTCTGCTTCATGTTTTCAGCTGCCACAGGATGCATGTGTTAGTCTTGTCTTTCCCAGGTGGAAACTGTTTACATGGGAAGAATATGAGGTATCATTTGTGCCAAAAATATGTTGACTGCTTTGTTCATTGCTTTGTCAGTGGTGATTGTTGTCGTCTTTTTATTATTATATTATTTTTTATTTTTAGGTTAAACAGCAGCTGTTGATAATTGCTGATAGTTTGGTTATACAACAGTTAGGTCCAGTCCACTGATTTTAATGGATTGTCAGTCAGTTTATGTGTTAATTGTTACATGTTAACACACAATGCTCTGTCCAGCTGTGGCTTCTTTGGGAACCATTTTCATTAATGGCACAAAAATAAACAAAATATTTGGGCATATTGTGTCTGAATCAATAGTTATTATATATGTATTTATTTGTTTATAGAACTGTTGTAAATAAGCAATAGCACACTCACAATCATGCTGTTGTAATGAATATCATAATGATTACCTGCAGCACTCTGCTTGAATTCTCATTCCTATAGCCAAATCACAGCCATGCTGATAGTCAATACAATGGAACTCTTGCTCATGTGATACTGCTTAATCATATAACACAGTTAAATCATTGAACCAGAATGGTGTGCATTAATTTTGTATAATTGCATGACTCAGGCTGTAGTTCCAGCTATAACACTAAAGCAAGGTTATATTAATGCAATCGTAATTTACTATTATTTCTATAGTAACTACTCATTCACAACAAAATATATGATGGACGCTCCACATAGTTGAATGAATGGATTTTTTTTAAACTTACTGTCATTTAACAAAGAATATGCATAATCATTGACATGGTGAGGTTTTTTGCTAGGAGACATTTATTTCACATTTATGGGAGGTGTCACGGGTGTCAGCACTTTGTAACAGTCACAGTGCTTTGTAAAGTTTTCCAGCAAGGCACAGGACAGAAGAGTTTAAATTTTCCAGCTTGTAAAAATGACAAACTGGAAAAAATAACACAAATTACATGCATTTTTTTCACACAGAGAGAGAGAGAGAGAGAGAGAGAGAAAGAGAAATAGACCGATTGTTTATAACTGCTATAATGTAAATTATAACAGGAACTAATAAACCATTAAAATGACTGATGTCTCATTTATTAGTACAGTCCCCTCTGAAAGTATTGGAACAGCAAGGCCAATTTTATTGCTTCCACTATACATTGAAGACATTTGGGTTTGAGTCACAAGATGAATGAGACGATAGATCAGAATTTCAGATTATATTTCCTGATATTTACATCTAGATGTGTTTAACAACTTAAAACATTAGGGCAGGTCCCTAAGTTAGGTGAGCGAAAATATAGGAACAGATCATAAAGTAAATTAAAGTAAATAACACTTAATATTTTATTGTATATCATTTTCTTGAAATAACTGCATCAAGCCAGTGACCAAATGACATCACCAAACTGTTGCATTTTTCTTTTCTGATGCTTTTCCAGGCTTTTACTGCAGCTTCTTTCAGTTGTTGCTTGTTTCGGGGGGGGTTCTCCCTTCAGTCTTCTCTTCAGGAGTTGAAATGCATACTCAACTGGGTTAAGGTCTGATGATTGACATGGCCAGTCTAAAACCTTCCACTTTTTCCCCCTGATGAAGTCCTTTGTTGTGTTGGCAGTGCTTTCTGGGTCATTGTCTTGCTGCATGATGAAGTTCCTCTCAATTAGATTAGACGCATTTCTTTGTAAATTGGGAGAGAGATTGTTTCTGTAGACTCATTCTGCTGCTACCATCATGAGTTACATCATCAATAAAGATTAGTCAGCCTGTTACAGAAGCATCCATGTGAGAACAAGCCATGACACATCTCTACCATGCTTGACTGATGAGCTTATATGTTTTGGATCATGAGCAGATTCATTCTTTCTCCACACTTTGGCCTTCCCATCACTTTGGAAGAGGTTAATATTGGGTTTATAGAACTTTTGTGGCTCATCTTTGTATTTCTTTCTAGTTTATAGTTAAGGCAGTGTGTTCATTACATAGGTTACATTACATGTGTTCATTACATAAAAGATAGGATGAATGACTGGGGTCAGGAACCTATGGCTCACAAGCCACACATGGCTCTTTAACAAAAATTATGTGGCCTGCCAGGTGCCTCACCCTGCACCAACATATGATCATTAAAAACTTAGAGACATCACTAGAAATCAGTTTATTACAGAAAACTAAAAGTCAATTATAATCCCTTTATTGTACAGCCTACTGAAGTCAATGAAAAGCCAGTTTGCAATAATACATTTCAAGTTGTTCCCTCCAATTCATGTACGCAGTGATGTGTGCAAGCATCACTGTCACATGACCACCAGCACCTGATTCACAGTTTGTCTTGCATTTGGCTTTCGTTGCCATTGTTTCTGTTTTTGTGTTTATGGCTAAGAATAAACATAAACCACAGTGTTTTTGCCACAAGTATCTATAGATACTGTTTTGTGTTTTGTTTGTATTTTTATGAAACCTAACCCTCACTTACATCTTACTCTGACTCCAATCGTGATATATATATATATTAGGGATGCACCGAATGTTCGGCAACCGAAATTATTCGGCCAAAAATAGCAAAAAAAAAGCACTTTCGGTGTTCGGCCGAATAAGTGAAACGGCCGAATAAATCTGACCGAACAATGACGTGTTTGATGACGCGACCAAATAGCCTAGCAACCAGAGTAAAACGCGCAAATGTCATGACCTCGATGAGGGGGCGCGCTCATGCACGAGCTACGTGCACGAGCTACATGCCCTTCGGATGTTTACTGTGCGTTTGTTTTGTTTCTGTCACTTCGCGAGATGTAACAGAGTAGAGTACGGAAGCAGGTAAAGATGTATTTATTTAAGGGCAGGCAGACAAATCCTATATCTACTATAATACTCTGCAAGGTGTACAGGGACGCGAGCGGTATATATCCCCAATATAATCAGCCGTATATAACCATTTTTTGCACTCTTGTCAATGCACTTTTTAATGCACTTTTAGTTGTAGGCTACAGAGTGTTACATTCTTTCAGCAGTCAGTTATAGGCCTAACATCGGCTATTCAAGGGGGGCTCAAAAATGACCACATAAAAATATTTTTATTTTACTCATTTATTTATTTAAAGTTATATTGTGCCTTGTTGGTAGTCTGTGTCTGCTGGAATGAGAAAAAAATGTTCAGTGTTAAATAAATATTTTGAAATTGTAGTTTTTGTAATTGATATTTTTCTTTGAAAAGCAAGACAAAACAGTAAAAAGCACATTTTGAGTATTTAATTTATGCAATGGTGAAAAAATGGCAAAATAAATGGAAAAAATGCGAAAAAACGTGTTCGGTCTTCGGCCAAGTTTTTCGTTATATTCGGTTTCGGCTTCGGCCAAGAATTTTCATTTCGGTGCATCCCTAAAAAGAAATGTCCTCTCACATTTAACTGCTTGTACAATATTTCCAGCAAATGTCTTAAAATGTTTAAATATTTGTATTAACATAAATACATTCAACAACTGAGACTTAAACTGAACAAGTTTCGCAGACATTTGATGAACAGAAATGAGTCCCTGAATAAAAGTGGGGTCAATATCAAAAGTCACAGTCAGTATGTGGTGGCCACCAGCTGCTTTAAGTACTACAGTGCATCTCATCTCATGTATCTGTGACCTTAATCGCCGATCGCCTGTAAACTGTTAGTGTCTTAAGGACTGTTCCACAGGTGCATGTATAATAATTGTTTATGGTTCATTTAACAAGCATGAAAAACATTGTTTATACCCTTTCCAATAAAGATCTGTAAAGCTTATTTGGATTTTACAAAACTAACTTTAAAATATGAAAAAGGGACGTTTTTAATATTTTTTTTGCCGAGTATACAGGTGTGACTCAAAAAATTAGAATATCATGGAAAAGTTCATTCTTTCCGTAATTTAATTCAAAAAGTGGAACTTTCACATATTATAGATTCATTACACATGAAGTGAAATATTTCAAGCCTTTGTTTGTTTTAATCTTGATGATTATGGCTTACAGCTCATGGAAATCAAACATCCAGTAGCTCAAAATATTAGAATAAAGAATTTATAATACAGAAATGTCAACCTGAGAAGAGCTCAAATCAGCTAATTTAATCAAAACACCTGCAAAGGTTTCCCGAGCCTTTAATCTCTCAGTCTGGCTCAGTACACACAACCACAATCATGGGGAAGATGAAAGTAAATTTTGCATTTCATTTGGAAATCAAGGTCCCAAAGTCTGGAGGAAGAGTGGAGAGGCACAGAATCCAAGTTGCTTGAAGTCCTGTGTGCAGTTTCCACAGTCAGTGATGATTTGGGGTGGCATGTCATCTGCTAGTGTTGGTCCACTGTGTTTTCTCAAGTAGAGAGTCAATGCAACGTCTACCAGGAGAGTTTAGAGCACTTCATAGACCATTGACAGTCTTCAGTCTGGATGTTCTCAAAACACACTATGTCAGTAGCCACGTGGGACACTTCACAGGTGACTGTGAACTGACAGGTGAGCCATGATATGTAACTTCTCTTTCAGCATTATCTGAGAGTGAACAGCATTTAGCCTTTACTAGCCACAGATGCCTTTGTCAGGCTCCCAACAGTCTATGTCTCAATATTGGAACTAGGTGGAGAGCTCTCTGCTGTGATGCACCTGAGCTTGTGGCACATGCTAACATGCTTGGTCTGGCTGTCTGCTAGCCACTATCACTCACAGCACTGGTGGCTAAAAAAATGCTATGGTCAAGTACACAAGGCCAAAACATTGTACTGCATCTGGGTGAGATGTGATGGTCGAGATTATGGCTTTCCGTTGCATACGCACAGACAATTAACTGTAGCTGCTTGCATTGGTGCAATCGTTTCCTTCTACAGCCATTGACCTCTCTGTGAGATGGATGATGGCAGGTGTGGTTGGCACAGTCCGCACTGATGGACACATAATCAAACCTGCAAAAGCCATACCAGGGTCCTATGGCAAAAATGAGCCTTCTAAGGAGGAATACAGGCATCAATCAAAAGTCAGTGCAACTGAATGGATCAGCCAGATGGCACCCTTGAGTGGCTACAACCTGGCTTATTGGCTAGATTCCCACAATTCATTCAGCCTCCTGTGAGTCCTAAATGCACATGAGTATGTAATTGGTTATCTGAACACTATCAACAGATTGGTTCCAGGTCCTATGAAGGAGCCATTGAATTACAATGGTTGCCATGATGATTTTTATCGTTAAAAACACTTTATTTAGCGGCGTCTGCATCAGATGTGGATTCTGATGACTAAGCTACAGCTAATTGTTACTAAAACCAGCTGTTCATATGGCATGCTATCTGTCTAAGCAGAGTGATTGGCTACAGGGTCATCACCACAGCCTAGAAGCACAGTAGTATCATGATGGGCCACTTCATAAAGAATATTTAATTCTCGTGCCATTCAGGGGTTCTGCGCTGCAGCTAACTGGGCACTGCCATGCACCTCTCAAGATCTTAAATGATCAACATACAATAGAGAGATAGATAGATAGAACTTTATTTATCATTGCACCACATAGTTACTCAGCAATGAAATGCAGTTTATCATCTACCAGAAGTGCAAACAGTGCTGGTTGAATATATAAATATATATACACAGTAAATAAATAAATAAATAAATAAATAACAAGGTTATGGGCAATGAATATGTGCAGTAGCTGTTGAGTAGAGCAATATGAATGGCATATACAGTATATTAATAAATATATGTAAGATATATGTACATTGTTTATACAGCAGTTCAACAGAGTGGTTCCCCTCTGAAAATATTGGAAGAGCAAGGTCAATTCTGTTGTTTTCACTATACATTTAAGACGTTTGTGTTTGATTCAAAAGATGAATGTGAGATGACAAAGAATTTCAGGTTTCATTTCCTCATATTCACATCTAGATGTATTGAACTACTTAGAACATGGTTCCTCTTGTTTGAACCCACCCATTTTTTCAGCAGAGTTAAACAGGGTAATGGTTGTGGGGAAGAAGCTGGCCCTGAACCTGCTGGTTCATCACCCTTTGCACCTTCCTAACCAGAATTGAAGTGTTATGGTGCCAGCAAATAACTGGAATTAAATTTAATACATTTTCACAAACAAGCAAAGTGTAAATACAAATAGTGGGTTTGGACTGGTGAACCAATTCTATTGTAAGATATTTTAGAAGATGGAAGAGGGAAAAGGGGATTATGCAGTAATGTTATTACAAGTATTTCACATGCTGAGAGAAGCTGAAAAAAATAATGTCTCCCTTTTTCAATGCTCCATTTTTTCGAGTTAGTTTAAGGTCTTTTGTGTGGTTTTTGAGATGTAGTTTTGCTGGAAAATTTGCTGAAACCAGTCAACCCAGGTTAATGATATTATCTTAAACACAGAACAAAGCTATGTATAAAACCACTCAAAATGAGCTGATATATATATATATATATATATATATATATATATATATATATATATATATATATATATATATATATATATACTTTTTTGTTTGTTTGTTTTACATCAGAATTTGATCATGTGGAGAGATTTCCCAAGCCATCACAAATATATTAAGACTGTAATGTATTTGAGAATGAAGTGATTCAGCTCTGGAGGATATTTTACAGTTCCTGTAGCTTGGTAGTTGGTGCTGATGATGAATGTGTTTTATTTGTTTCAGTGTCTGGTTTCTTCTCTTTTGTTGCCATGACTACAGTTCATTAAACAGGTTGCAGGAAACAAATGCAAGTCATACAGCCAATGTTCAGCAACAAGAAACATAAAGGCACCTGCTTATATGTATTTAATAATAGGAGGGGCTCTTCAGGGACGATCAACAGTTGTAGGAAAATAATCTTTATTAGCCCTTACTAGAAAAACAGCCGACGTGTGTTTTAATCCAGTCTAATCCAGTAAACTCCCTTCATTCGCGAGTAGTGTGTGTGTTTGTGTGCGATATGGGCGTGATAATATAAAGCAGCTCAGTCTGCATTTTGACACACCTGAACATGCTATAACAGATCACAAGCACTTGAAAATCACCACAGCGATCTTAAGATCACTAACCAAGTAAACTGAGCTGCTAGGTGTGCACCGCTAGCACAGCTAACAATATTAGTTTACCACTGGCAACCACAGCTACACTTGTTTCAAATATTCTTAAATCTGTATTTAAACGTGACCGAGAATAAAATAATAACAAAATGAATGTTCTTGTTTACATTATGGACACCTTTAAACTGTTTATTGGGGGGGGGGGGGGGGGGGTTAAAAACAACACTTAATGTTGGGGAAAACGGCTGAACTTTTAAGCAAAACATGAACAATTCACTTTTTAAAATGGCTGAATTACAATTTAGTCCCTGCTCTCTCTCTCTCTATGTTGACTGCGTAGGGTATGTAATAACATCCAAACCGTATGTAGTGCCCTATTCATGCAAAACAAAGCCGTTTGTGATCGAGCCTTAGACAAGGCGTCTTCAGCGCATGCGCACAATACAGGCGACCCGAAATAATCCTGTACCAAGTAGCGTCGATTAGGCGATAGTAAATCTACGGTGTCTATTTATTAGTATTAATGTTTACTTATCAGGGGTTGGGAATAACACTAGCAACGGTATCAGACACGGTTTATGGGTTTAGGAATTGTTTCAATAAAGTGTGAAAAGCAGTTGAACGTAAGGCCGAGCACCTGTGTGTATGAGTGTGTGTGTGTGTGTGTGTGTGTGAGAGAGAGAGAGTGTGTGTGAGAGAGAGAGATTGAGTGAGTGAGTGGTGAGATTGTGGCAGTCGGAAAGCAGCTCGGTGTATAAACCCCATGCAGGCTAAAGGCCAGCAGTTCATCAGCACAATATGGACCACAATACTGTGCGCTAGTGCGCATGGGCGGGCAAACACACACACACACACACACACACACACACACACACACACACAAACTACAGAGTCGAGTCAGCCGTGTATTATGCCGCTTCGATGCAATAAAAAGCTACCGGAAAATCTGCACGGAAACGCTACCGGAGCTGCTTGGAGTGAAAGTAATAAAGTGTAAATACGTGTTTACGGTGAATGTCTTTGGCTTGGAGTGGATTTTCCGCTTTGATGGTGCATATTGATTGTTTTTCGGGAATACACAGCTGAATGTAGCTACACACAGATTGCCTCTGATGCATAGCGCTGTGCAACAATATAACAAAGCGGGCTTTTTACTCCCTCTTCAGCGCTCTTTATTCAGATTTAACACCGGCTTAGAAGTGTTCACGTCTTCCTGCGTTTGGTGTCTCTTTTGGGGCGTACAGTGTGACCAGAAGCTTGGTGTGATTCAAATCAGCCAGCTAACCGGCTAGCTCATCGCACGGCGTGCACACAATGGTTATGGCCGTGAGCAGACATGGAGGAGCTGTTAGCTACAGTGAGCTAGCGTTAGCTTCGAGGCAGCCTCGATGCACAGCTTTACCATGCCCGCCATCTTTTAAAGAAAGTTATACCGAGACGATACAGCTCGCCGTGTCGGCTTCTAGTCGGAATATTTTGGTTCGATGAAATTTCCCCGGTTAAAATCCGTTTCAGAGACTCCCGCAAGCGCGCGATATGCTAACTTGCGTTAGCTAATGTTGACGAGCTGGTTTTTATTCACAGTCCCGTGGTTCACTTTTTAAGTGCTTGTGATTAACTGACCAAATAAAGATCTCAAGAGATGTGTTAACATTTCTGAACGATTTCAGTCAGTGGAGCACTTGAAGCATCCCTTTGATACGTTAGA
The DNA here is from genome assembly GCF_001660625.3 of Ictalurus punctatus. Lineage (NCBI taxonomy): Eukaryota > Metazoa > Chordata > Actinopteri > Siluriformes > Ictaluridae > Ictalurus > Ictalurus punctatus. Next base: position 8,490,542 of record NC_030437.2, read on the forward strand.
TTGTTGAATCAGATCACACTTTGGGGCTAAATTGTCAAGAAGTGTTCAAGTTACCGAGGTGTTCCTTTCAGTATTTTCAGTAGGATAATGAGTGTCGTCATTTGTTGATGCCTAAATAGGGTTTGTATTTTCATAAAGGATGAATGCATGCTGCGTTTCCCCCCCTTGTTTAGAACTTTATGTAACGCAGTTTTACTAGAAATTAAAATGGAAATGTCTTAATCTCAACGAGACAACTGAAACTCTTGCTGTTATTTAGTTTTTCCATGATTTAAGTCCATGCTGTGCTATTTATGCACTAGTGTTTGACTTAAAACTAACATTGAATCAAACAGGTTTCTCAATATTTTCCTGCAGAGTGCTGACGCTCAGGTATTGAGATGGGATGTGTGTGTCGAGGACGGAGTAAGGAGAAGAAAGAGGAACTCTGTAATCACTAGAGAAATACATCCAGATCCAACCTCAGTCGAGCCACATTCTCCTCTCCGCTGTCCATAATGTCGGCGGTCACATCTCCCAGCCAGGCTGCTCCCCCTGTAGTCAACCCCCCTCCACCTGAAGTGACGAACCCCAGCAAGCCTGGCCGAAAAACCAACCAGCTCCAGTACATGCAGAACGTTGTGGTGAAGACACTGTGGAGGCATCAGTTTGCGTGGCCTTTTTACACACCTGTGGACGCCATCAAATTAAATCTTCCAGTACGTAAGATCTATACACTGTTATGCCTTAACTTTTTTGTTTGTTGTTCAGATACTTTGTTCTCTGCTACTGTAATCATTATAAACATGTCTTATTGTAAAGGACTATCATAAAGTCATCAAGAACCCAATGGACATGGGGACTATCAAGAAGAGACTTGAGAATAATTACTACTGGACAGCTGGTGAATGCATGCAGGATTTCAACACTATGTTCACAAACTGTTATATATATAACAAGGTAAAGAGAACATGGCCCTTTCATAATTTCTGTCTTATTAAAACATGTTCCATCTGCATCACTACAGTCGTATGGAAAAAAAATAAATACACCCCATGGAAATTGTTGGCTTTTTTTTACATATTTGGACAAGCAAACATTTGATCATCTTTGAAACAGGGCCTATTAATGAAGTTGATATACTTGAACAAAACCACATGGAAAATGAGCTTTTTCATCATTTATTCAGTAGAGATATCAATAGATGTGATCATCTTCTGTGGAAAAAGTAAGTACAACCTTGGGCTCGGAAGCTAGTATTGCTCCTTTTAGCAGAAATAACTTCTTATAGGCATTTTGTATAATTGTCCACCAGACTTGCTGGAATTTTTTTATTCTCTTCCGCGTAATATTCTTTCAGTTGCAAGATGTTTGAGGGGTTTCTTGCATGTTCTGCCCATTTCAGACCCCCCCCCCCCAACATTTCAATGGGATTCAAAACCAGGCTTTGACTAGACCATTCCATAACCCTCTATTAATTCTTTCTGAGTCATTCCTTGGTGGATTTGCTAGTGTGCTTAGGATCATTATCCTGTTAAAAAGTCCACTTTTGATTCAACTTCAACTTTTGGACAGATGGCCTCACATTATCTCCAAGCACTCTTTGATGTGATGCAGAATTCATAGTTGAACCAATGAATGCAAGCTGTCCAGTCCCTGCGGCAGTGAAGCAACCCCAAACCATAACATTTCCACCACTGTGCTTTGCGGTTGGTATGAGGTGCTTCTCCTGAAAAGCTGTCTTTGGTCTGCACCAAACAACTCTATTTTTGACTATAGTGTTGCAAAGACTTTTTCCTGGCACGCCTCCTGTGCAGGTTATATTTGTGCAATCTCTTTCTCATTGTAGAAGCATGCACTTGGACACCAACCGTTGCAAGACTTACTAGCAGATCCTGTGGTGAAATTTTGGGGTTCTTGAAGACTTTATTTTTGCAGCAGACGGAATGCTCTTGGGCTGAATTTTCTGGGATGACAGATAACAAAGGGAAGACCAGACACTACATATGAGAGGGGTATAAATAAGACCGGTTCCACCTGCACTCCCTAATCAGGTTCTAATCACTGGTACCCAACCCTGAACACCTGCTTCTAATTTTATGGTTCTGATGGTGTGATTAAATGTAGGAGTGTACTTACTTTTTCCATGTGACTGATCTGTTTATTGTTCATTTATATTGTGAAAATTACTACAAAATGTCAGTTTTATGTGTCCTTTTGATAGTGCATCACCTAATAGGCAGTGTTTCAAAGAGGAACAAATGTTTGCTTGTCCAAATATGTCAATTTCCATGGGGTGTACTTATTTTTTCACGACTGTAAATGTTACAGATAGGAATTGTTGCTTTTTTTAACTGCTATTTGTGTGTGCTTATAAAATATTTCTTCTTTTTGATTCAGCCTACAGATGATATTGTACTTATGGCTCAAGCCTTGGAAAAAATTTTCCTCCAGAAGGTAGCACAGATGCCCCAGGAGGAGGTGGAACTGCTGCCACCACCTCCGAAAGGCAAGGCACGCAAGCCTGGTGCTGCCCCTGCTGCAGGTAAACTGTACTCAGAATGGAGAAATAGTTCATACAAGGCTGACTTGTGGAAAATAAAGTTTAGCTTTTAAGCATTGGATGAATCTGAAACATGCCCGAATGTAAAATAATGCCTTCTATACCCATCTAGTGGACTCATTAAGTTGCCACTGAGAATAACCCACATTTCATACATTCATACATTTTCATTTTATTTACCATCTCTTGTCTGCTTAGTGAAGTGATGGCATGGCTGGTTTAAAAAATTGTGACAAAAACAGAATGGACAGAAGTGTTTATACTCCCCGCATCGAATTTAAAAAGCACGTCTTGTCTGCTGAGTCCATGGTGGGAGATAAAAGTGGTAAAGTATAGCACCGCTACAAAATAAAACAACCACATGTTTATACATCTTATTTATAGTCATAAACTAATTATTGGTCACGTATTAAAAGGCAGGCATTGTCATCATTCAGTCACGTTAGTTGCTTATCCGGACCTTTTAAAGCAAGGGAACTTCCTAAATTGTAGTTGAATAGCCCTGATGTACATGGTCACATTACAAATGCAACTGGCATTCAGTCAGTGATGAGCCATGCACAATGTTGACGATATGAATGAATTCAGACTGGCACCAGTGAGATCATAATAGCCCGGTATTTTATTTTAATTGGCAAAGTTCCTAATGGACTGAACAAAAACTACCTAGCATTCTAAAATATGGAGTTTACCATTAAAGCTGACAAAATAGATAAAAGTTAAGTGTGCCACCTTGAAAAGGCACACAAGTTTGATCTTGTCTCAAATTCACCTTCTGACCTTCTCTCTGACAGAAACTCAGCAAGCTTCGGCACTGTCCTCGACCTCCCCATCCTCGTCATGTCCGAGCTCTCCTCCACAGCCGCCTCAAACTCCTGTAATCGCAGCGACACCTGTACCAACCATCACCTCCAACGTCCAGGCTGTTCCACCGGCTGCACCCATGATCCCGAGTGCACAGCCTGTCGTCAAAGTAAGACTTCCCTGTACGAAAGTTTTTCTCCAGCAGCAGTTGTCTGATCTATTTGTCATGCATTCAAATAGAAAAAGGTTTTTTTTTTTTTTTTTTTTGTAACCCGATAAACTGCCGTCTGCATTTGTCATTGTTTGTTCTAACAGGCTGTGTTATTTTCATATTGAGGAATGTTTGCATATTTTTATTAATAAGGAATATTGTTTAGGGTTCTGGGTAAGGTCTGGCAAGTATGGAAATTCAGAAAAAGTTTTTGGAAAAGAATGGATTTCCAATTTGTCAAAGCAGTAGGTAAAGCATTAAGTTTGTAAAGCTGTTGTTACCCTCTTCACTGTCATGAAGTAGTTAATGGCTGTAAATGATAGCATGTCATCTAGAAAGAAATTAAATAAAACTTATCTCTTGGCTGTTTTTTTCTGATTTGTGCTGTAAATAACATTGCACTGGTTTGGTTTGAGATATTTTAACAGCTATGTTTCAGTGCAAGAGTGACATCACAGTGCATTAAACCCCTCTTAACAAATCCGAACTAAAAAAAATTAACCAAATCTCATCAGTTACTCAACTTGCTTACATTTTCAGCCATTCACTCAAGTTTCTCAAAATTTACTACTGTTTTGCAGACAGTTTGCTAGCTAAATTATATATCGTGATGCACATTGTGTATCGTACAAACGTTCTCAAGTATCGTGATGTGATTATTTTGTCATATCGCCCAGCTCTACAGTATATGGAATATGTCTGGTTCAGTATATAAATTTGACAGAACAAGCTCCACAGAAAAAGCATTGTAGCTTTACGATCATGTTGCTGAACATACCATGTGGTCGCGTTAATCTAAAGCAACGTTGTTTAATATAAGCATGTTGACATGTCCAGCTGTGATTGGTGAGACGATTAACATCCAGTCCTGCTGTAGACTAAACTCGCTGCTGGGATTGATGTAGCTGTTATAACTAAACACATTGCTGTTTTGTTTGATGTGAGATTCAGTATCAAGTACTTGTGTCCTGACATTCACTGTGGTTCTACATCACAAGTTCTGTTATAAAAGTTTAGAGTTAAATGCCAGACTAAGTAAACCAATACTTGAGCTAGCTTTACACGGTATGATTTAAGGCCTGGTTTTGGTGTCGTAGACAAAAACTGCACATAAAAAAAGAAATTCTTTGAACGCATAATGTACCGTATGATTTAGTGCCATTGTGACCAGAGAGAGCTGATGACAGTTCTTTGAATCAGATCTAAATTTTGGATTAAGATTAAGTAAATGTGTGATGGCTGCTATAGCCACCAGTTTGAGGACAGCATTGGACGACACGAAACTCGCAGGACAACTATAAATACAGTAGTGTCAGTGGTGAAATTTAAACATGACATTTAAAACCAGGATGCAGCGAATTGTTGGGCGCCGAAAATTTTCGGCCAAAAATGGCATTTCCGGATTTTGGCCAAAAATATGAGCCGAAAATCTATGCCGCCACCAGGGCATTAGCTGGGCTGTTAATCATCTGGGGCTGAGCCCAGGTTCTTCTCCATCACAAAATATTTAAAAATGTACTTCTAAATAGACTGTTTCCATTATTTTTTTTCTTGCATGTGAGGGCTAATTGCTTTAAAAATGTGAAAATTGGAGAAGGAAGGAATAATTTGGATTTGATTTACCATTTAATGTGCACATGAATAATCCAGCCACTTGAATGTCTCACCCAGCATCATATCAGATACCTATTACTATTATTACTAAGGCTACATGAGGGGAAAATCCTCAAAACCCATAATACAACGGCAATTTTACGAATGAGAGTTGAAAACAGCTAACTACTTAAAGTGACTGAGTAAACTTTCATAATGTGGTTGCAAAATCATTGCTGATAGACCCACTTGATAGGGAACCATAAGTCCCACCAATGGTACAGGTAGTAAAACATGAGAAAATATCAAATGAATGACTGACTGACAGAATTCTGTATTTTAAAAATGATATTATCTGGTTACTTTCAGCCCACTTCAGTATTGTTACAAACCAACTTGCCCAGGCTGCAATATGAGAAGGGAAACAGACATCAGGTTAAAATGAAATGTAATGACTGAATTTATTTGCAATTAGAAAGAAATACACCTGTGTTCTCTGAAGCTAATAAACAGTGCTTGCAAGGAAGTCTTTAAATCTGAGTGATTTAATAGTAAGTTAATTAGTAAGTTTGCCAGTAAAACAAACACATTTTTATAATTATCAAAATTATCTATAATCAGGGATTCTTACAATTTTTAGCTTAAGTGAGGGAAGCCCATTGTCTGCGAACTAATTACTTCCAAATATTTACAGTAACAGGTCCTTCTAGTGGCTTCCAGGTTATAATTCTGACTTAAAAAAACATGGAGTGCATATGTCTATCATACGTTATGAGAAGACTATGACAAATAGTAGGCTATGGAAAAGTAAAGTTATAAAACAAAACCCAACAATGTGGTAGCTGATACTATAATTAATTTACTAAATTTCCAATGAACGTTTGATAAATAGTCTAATTTCCAAGCCATAAAAGTAGGCTATATAGGCTATTCCATATCGATTGGAAATGAATGCAGAGTAGGTGTTTAATTTCTGTTATATGAGGATAAGATATTGAATGTGTGCTTAGTGTGTAACTGCATATGTGAGGACATGAATTAGAGGTTCAAGGGAAGGAAGGTGTGGTGACATAATAAAACTGAATCACTTTACTGTCCATACTTTTCTTCTGACTGGGATGATCAAAGAAGTTTGAAAGATGGCCATAAGGGAGGGGAACATATCACCATCCAAAAGGGAAAAGACACTTGCTGGGAATAATGTCTTTTTTTTTTTTTTTTTGTCCTTCCTGTGAAGGAAGTGCTTTGCAACAGTAATCTCTTCAGGCTGTAGATGGATGCTGTAATGTTCAGCAAGATGTTTGAGTGCCTTTTCATTCAGGAACTGCTCTGAGGCAGGGTGACATGCATGTATGCCCATAATAATTGTTTCCCTAACTTCAGAAAACCTATTTTCAAGCTCCTCTAGCATTCTATCAAGAACTGGAAAGAAGACTTTCCTGCTCAGATTATCTCTTGATAACATGTAATATACTATGTAGTGTTGACTACATACTCCATGTTTTTTCACTTCCTCTGTGTCCCAGTAGCATGAATATCAAGATCTTCACAGAGGGCCTTGATCTTCTCATACATTTCAAGTGCTTCCTCATCGTTCCGGTAACTTTTGAGTGTACTCTGAACTGCTGTTTTATCTTCAAATCCAGTGCCAAATCAAGTATTTCTCGCTGTAGGTATCTGTGCAGGCCCTGAGTTATTGAGAGCAATGTCTGAAACATGACAAGCATGTAGATGGTACTGAATCTGCTAAGCTTTCTTTCCATTCCCTTAGCTAGAGGTGCTGAAATGCTCCTTAAGGTTTGGATCAAAGCAGGGAGGTTTTGTAGAGTGGCATTTACACACTCGGTCTGACACGCCCAGCGAATCTTTGATAGCTGGACAAGTTCTCTGTCCCCTACCGCTAGTTGCTTCTTTAAGGTTTGAAATTTATGATTGTGGAAAAGAAAGAGTAAAGACACTCCAGGAGATCAAAGAAGTCGCATGCCTCTGGGATGTCTTTGCAAGTGAAGCAAAGGACAAGATTAAGCTCATGGGCATAGCAATGGATGTATAGTGCCTCTGGATGCTTTTGTCTGCATCGAGCTTACACACCTCACACTGCCCCACTCATAACATAACTATAACCATCGTAGGATTGAGTAAAGCATGCAAGTTGTCTTATTCCATATTTCTCAAGTTGCTTCTCTATGGTGTCAGTGATGGAGCTAGCAGCAAAGGCCTCAAGTTGGGGAAATCCAAGGAATTTCTCTTTAGGCAAGCACTGTGGGCTAGCATATCACGCACACAATGCAAGATCCCTTGCTTCATCCATCAAAATCGAGTACATTTTTGCCTCTTTTAGTCTCAGAAATGATTCTTGAAGTTATAACATCAGAGGTGCTTTGAATCATTTCATTCTGGGACAGTGCTGAGAGGTAGGTTATGATGGTGGTTTGTATGTTTGCAGGAAAAGATCAAATTGCTTAAGAAGCTGCATGCATTCCATAAAAATTCCCTTTATTCTCACTGTCTAGTGTTTCATTGTGACCTCGAAAAGCAATCCCCTGTTTCCCAAGAAAGGCTGTCACTGATTCTATACGTCTGAGATACTCCCTACGATTCACAGTCTTGCTGATGTTTGCAGCTTGTAGCTGCTCCGTGATGTCCCCGTGGACCTGTGGCTTTAAAGCTCTTCATCACTGAGGCCTTGTGCATGTTGGATTTTTCATGCTCCCTAAAAGAATCTAATGTTGTCTTCCAGTTTGTGTAACCTGTGCTGGTGAGTGCATCCTTTTGATCCCTTGCTTGTTTTGATTTGCCATATAATCTGCACATGCTGCATTGGCAGTTATAATGTATTCCAGCCACTCAAATATATCAAACCAGCTGGGTTGGAATGATCTTTTTTGCTAGCCAAACATGCTGAATGGAAAGCAGTGATGTTTTACTCGCCTTGACCCTGTATCTGCAGTCCCCAAATCAATTATTTCAGTTGGGATGTTTCCTGTTGCCTCTTGGGATATTAGCTGCCCTCTTTTCTGGTCTCCCTCATCTTTACTGTCTATTTTATTGCCGCCTTCTGTCTCTCATCCGCCTCAATCTGCTGTTCTTTCTTCCTCCTCTAACCTGTCTAGCTCATCTATAATTATATCAGTAGACACAAAAAATGTCAGTTCTCCAGCTCAACATTATCAGCTCAGCTTGTAGCCAGAAAGTAGTAAGTTTTTTGTTTTATGGAAGCTGTGGTAACTTATCTGTCAATGTATGACATAAACAGAGAAAAAGTTAGATTTATTTAAAAAACTATCCTCGGGTGTTATTGATGTTTGCAGGACTATCAGACTGATAAAATATAAAACGTGTTTGCTTCTAGCCTGAGACTAGGCTAGTTTGGTGTTGCTAGCTATGGGGAGGCACAACTAAGCTATAATTGTATGGATTTAGCTGATACAGTGCCATGTGAAGTACATTATCTTTCCTTTTGCTCTGCTCATATCATGCTCACGTAAACTGGAACTCCTGTAGACATTTACACACCTTGTTTTACTGGCTCAGCATCAGGGGATGTTTCTGTTTCAACCTGTTTACTTGTTAAAAATGTCGAATATCCATTTTTCCTCACTCTGACTCTGAGCTAGCGTTTGCCAGAACTGAGACCCGTCAGCCAATAAGACACAAGTATTTCCACATATGTTCCTGTAAAACCTGTCTGATTGGACTTGCCTCCGTTCACTAAAGATATAATACAACACTCTGTTCACTGCTGTCTTGTTTTACTGACGTTTGGTTACGCAGTGATAAACCGCTCCGAGCTGTTATTTATTCAGGGCTAAAGAAAAAATATTCGTGGCTAGCCCCAGATACCCAGACCAAGTTATGCCCCTGGCCGTCACGCCCCGCCCCTCAGTGCTTGGTGCTCAAATTTCACTCTCGATCTAGCCGACAGTTATCGTTGAATTGCAATATTATTAGAGCCGTAAAGTGCGTCCTGAATTTTCATTTTGGGGCAGTAGTGGCTTGGCGGTTAAGGCTATGGGTTTCTGATCAGAAGGTCGGGGATTCAAGCCCCAGCACTGCCAAGCTGCCACTGTTGGGCCCTTAAGCAAGGCCCTTAATCCTCTCTGCTCCAGGGGCACAGTATCATGGCTTACCCTGTGCTCTGACCCCAGCTTCCTGACATGAAGAAAAGAATTTCACTGTGCATTTGTATATGTAATAAAAATTCATTATCACTAATTTAAAATAGATTGTCATGATGATGGACGGAAAAATATCTTTATTACTTTTGGCAATTTCATGTTATCCTCTTTTACCCCGCCAAGAATGGCTTAGAAGCCATGGTAGCTTGCTTTAGGTAAAATCTGCATCAGTGTTATTGCCTCATCACTGTAGACTGTTGCTGGAGTATTTGTGAATAATTCTTTTAAAATGTTAGCAGTGTTGTCTGAACTGCCCATCCCTACCATTTATTTTGTTTGCTTCCAGAAGAAGGGGGTAAAGCGGAAAGCTGACACTACCACGCCCACCACCTGCGCCATCACGGCCAGCAGAGGCGAGTCTCCCACTCCACTGCTGGACACCAAACACAGCAAGGTGATCTCCAGACGCGAGAGCACCGGCCGACCCATCAAACCTCCAAAGAAGGACCTGGATGATGGTGAACTCCTGCAGCAGGGGAGCAAGAAGAGCAAACTGAGCGACCACCTCAAATATTGCGACACCATCCTAAAAGAGATGCTGTCCAAGAAGCATGCTGCCTACGCCTGGCCCTTCTATAAACCTGTGGATGCTGAAGCACTAGAGCTGCACGACTACCATGAAATCATCAAGCAGCCTATGGACCTCAGTACAGTCAAAGTAAGGCACTTAGACTCTGATCTTTCCTCTTTGTTTTTTCTTTAACCTAAATCCCAAATATATTGCATATAAATTTGAGCCACTTAATGTAATAAGTTAATTTTCTTCTATAGTTTTAACAGTAATAATTATTAGCAGGAAATTTGTGACAAATGACACCCTGTGCTGTTTTTTTCCAGAAAAAAATGGACAGCAGAGAGTACCAAGACGCACAGAGCTTTGCAGCAGATGTCCGGTTAATGTTCTCAAATTGCTATAAATATAATCCGCCTGATCACGAGGTTGTTGCCATGGCAAGGAAACTTCAGGTAAAAAGTAATGAACTGTAAAGATTTCCTCATACGTCCTCAGCGCTCTCTGTCTAACCCTCGCTCTGCTCCCCCGGTAGGATGTGTTCGAGATGCGTTTCGCTAAGATGCCAGACGAGCCGGCTGAGCCCTCATCCCCTGGAGGCACGTCTGCCACGGCAGTAGTAAGTAAGAGCACAGAGAGTAGTGAGAGCAGTGCCGACTCGTCCAGCTCCAGCTCCGACTCGGAGGAGGAACGAGCCACCCGCCTGGCAGAGCTGCAGGAACAGGTGAGTGAGCTGCAGATGGGCGGCACTACTCACCACCAAGAGCAGAGCAGTAGGGAAGGGTTTATATTCTACCTCCCTGAATCACTGGTCAAATTGCTTCATTTATTTTTATGCATCGGGGTAACTTTCAAGAGCTTAAAATATAATTCTCAGGGTACATTATCTTCTGCACAATAGAATAGTATCTGTCACATACATTATAGTGAAATTCGCATATCCCAGCTTGCAAGGAAGTTATGGTCAGAGCTTGAAGGCCCAACAGTGGCAGCTTGGAAGTGCTCAAGCTGAAACCCCTGACCGTCTGAGCAGTGTCGTACAGTCGAAAGGAGCTGGTGCTGCATGGGTGTCTTGCCATTTGTGTATAGTGTTTATTTTCTGGACATGAAGATGTATTTATAAACCTCACATTTTCCTCGAGAGTCATAGAAGGAAAATATTTTTAAAACCACAAACATTTAACATGACATGACTTTATACTAGACACTGAATATATCGAGTGTATATATTCTTTTTGTATTTGAGTTCTTTGTATTGGCAGATACGCGATACTAACATCCTCTTCCTAACCAAGGCGGTCTTTACAACCTTCTTTTGCTTAGTGAAGTAACTGGGGTGTGATAGCGGTGTTCTCTAAGACCCACTGTGCTTTGCTTCCATGTCTAAGATCGGTATCTTGTCAGTCAATGATGAATATTTCAGTCCGTGAAAGAATATTTTACTGAATGCTCTTGCACTCTTGTATGACAGCTTGGCTCTTTTTTTTTCTTTATTATTATTATTTTTTTTTATTATTATTATTTTTTTTAATCAGCATTTCACTACGGAGCCTCACATACCTAACAACAGGTTCCAGGTGAATTTCAGGTGTTTTCTCAACCTGTTCTCTACCTCCCCACTGACCCTTTTGTTTTGGTTAGTGTCTGGTTAAGTGAGCAGTAGAGGTTTAGACACCTTAAATAGAGGTAGGTGGTCTTTTTCCTGCTTTTCTACTCAGCTTGGCTTTTATCTCTAACTCCTATTCTGCCCTGATGTCTGTTGATTGATGTTTTCCTGGGGATGTCAATGTCAATCATAGGACCTGGACCCGCTAGATTACTGGTGTTTTTTGCTTCCGCATTTTTTTCTTTTAACTTTCAAGGGTTTTATGATTCACATTTTAGGTTGAGGTTTTTAGTTGTTGTTGTTTGCTAAGGGATATATTTTTTACAGTGCCCTCCACTAATATTGGCACCCTTGGTAAATATGAACAAAGAAGGCTGGGTAAAATTCTTTATTGTTTAATCTTTTGATATTTTGTTCAAAAGATTCAGAAAAATACTCTGCTCTCATGGATATCAAACAATTTAAACAAAACAGGTTTTTACAAAAAAAAAAATATTTGTTAAATATAGGTGTGCAACAATTATTGGCACCCTTTTAGTCAATACTTTGTGCTACCTCCCTTTGCCAAGATAACAGCTCTGAGTTGTCTATAATACCTGATGAGGTTGGAGAATACATGGCAAGGGATCTGAGACCATTCCTCCATACAAAATCTCTCCAGATCCTTCACACTTCGAGGTCCACGCTGGTGAACTCTCCCTTCAGTTCACCACACCGGTTTTCTATGGGTTTCAAGTCAGGGGACTGGTGTGGTCATGGCAGGACCTTGATTTTGTGGTCAGTAAACTGTTTTTGTATTGATTTGGTGTACGTTTTTGATCACTGTCCTGCTGGAAGATCCAACCATGGCCCATTTGAAGCTTTCTGGCAGAGGCAGTCAGGTTTTCATTTAATATCTGTTGATATTTGATCAAGTCCATGATGTCATGTATCCTAACAAAATGTCCAGGTCCTCTGGCAGAAAAACAGCCTCAAAACATTAAAGAGCCTCCACCATATTTAACCGTGGGCATGCGGTGCTTTTCCATATGGAGGGTGCTGTGTGTAAAATAAATAAATATATATATATATACACACAGTGCCCTCCACTAATATTGGCACCTCTGGTAAATATGAGCAAAGAAGGCTGTGAAAAATTGTCTATTGTTTAATGATCCAAAACATGCATCAAAATCAACACAAAAATGGTTTACTGACCACAAAATCAAGGTCCTGCCATGGCCATCCCAGTCCCCTGACTACGTGTATGTATGTGTGTATGTACAGTGCATCCGGAAAGTATTCACAGTGCTTCACTTTTTCAACATTTTGTTATGTTACAGCTTTATTCCAAAATGGATTAAATTCATTATTTTCCTCAAAATTCTACAAACAATACCCCATAATCACAACATGAAAGGAGTTTGTTTGAAATCTTTGCAAATTTATTACAAAAAAACAAACAAACAAAAAAAAAAGCACATGTACATAAGTATTCACAGCCTTTGCCATGACACTCAAAATTGAGCTCAGGTGCATCCTGTTTCCACTGATCATCCTTGAGATGTTTCTACAACTTGATTGTCCACCTGTGGTAAATTCAGTTGATTGGACATGATTTGGAAAGGCACACACCTGTCTATATAAGGTCCCACAGTTAACAATGCATGTCAAAGTACAAACCAAGCCATGATGTCCAAGGAATTGTCTGGAGACCTCCGAGACAGTATTGTATCAAGGCACAGATCTGGGGAAGGGTACAGAAACATTTCTGCAGCATTGAAGGTCCCAATGAGCACAGTGGCCTCCATCATCCGTAAATGGAAGAAGTTTGGACCCACCAGGACTCTTCCTAGAGCTGGCCGCCTGGCCAAACTGAGCAATCGGGGGAGAAAGGCCTTAGTCAGGGAGGTGACCAAAGACCCAATGTTCACTCTGACAGAGCTCCAGTGTGTCTCTGTGGAGAGAGGAGAACCTTCCAGAAGAACAAACATCTCTGCAGCACTCCACCAATCCGGCCTGTATGGTAGAGTGGCCAGACGGAAGCCACTCCTCATATAACAGCCTGCCTGGAGCTTGCCAAAAGGCACCCGAAGGACTGTCAGACCATGACAAAGATTGAACTCTTTGGCCTGAACGTCAATTGTCGTGTCTGGAGGAAACCAGGCACCACTCATCACCTGGCCAATACCATCCCTACAGTGAAGCATGGTGGTGGCAGCATCATGCTGTGGGGATGTTTTTCAGTGACGGTAACTGGGACGAAGGTTCATCTTCCAACAGGACAACGACCCTAAGCACACAGCCAAGATAACAAAGGAGTGGCTACAGGACAACTCTGTGAATGTCCTTGAGCGGCCCAGCCAGAGCCCAGACTTGAACCTGATTGAACATCTCTGGAGAGATCTGAAAATGGCTGTGCAACGACACTCCCCATCCAACCTGATGGAGCTTGAGAGGTCCTGCAAAGGAGAATGGGAGAAACTGCCCAAAAGTAGGTGTGCCAAGCTTGTAGCATCATACTCAAAAAGACTTGAGGCTGTAAATTATTGCCAAAGGTGCTTCAACAGAGTATTGAGCAAAGGCTGTGAATACTTATGTACGTGCTTTTTTTTGTTTTTTATTTTTTTTTAATTTGCAAAGATTTCAAACAAACCTCTTTAATGTCGTCATTATGGGGTATTGTTTGTAGAATTTTGAGGAAAATATTTAATTTAATCTATTTTGGAATAAGGGTGTAACATAACAAAATGTGGGGAAAAAATGAAGCGCTGTGAATATTTTCCGGATGCACTGTATGTGTTTGTGTGTATATATTAGGTCTGCACGATTATTGCCAAAACAATAATCACGATTATTTTGATCAATATTGAGATCACGATTCAATACATTCCTGCTAATGTACAAATCTTTGCATCAAATTAGACTGGTACTTAAAGTGCATCATCTCGTAGAAGCAAAATATCAATAAAATTGTACCCAAAATATAAGATAAGTAAAAATAAAAATGCCATCGACCAAATGAAAATAGCATCAAATATAACAATATGCAATCAAATAAACAATTCAGGCCTATGCAGAAAAGGCAATAACAGTGTTTACAGGAGGAGAGACACAGCCAAATCACCCAGTAGAGTGACGCAGGGATGACCTCATTTTGTACCGGAACCCGGAAGTTAACATCACACTGGTTCCCTCGACAAAAACCTAATAGGATTTTCACATAGACTTTTAGATTGCAATGAAATTTTCTATGAGCGGAGGACAAACTTTGAACGTCATTATCGTTCATGTAATCGGGGGCAGTCAAAGTTGTAAGCGAGATCAATATTCGATTAATTGTGCAGCCCGTGTGTGTGAGATATATATATATATATATATATATATATATATATATATATATATATATATATATATATATATAAATATAATTCGACAAACAGCTGTAAGTAAAGTTTTAGTTTTAGTCCGAAGTTTATATTATAACATTAGAATGTCTGTCTGTCAGCTGATCAGAATCAACAATGTTGTGGTATAATATTTAGTAATTCAAAGTTAATTCTGGTACTTATTGATAGTTTTGCCATTTTTTGTACTTCCAATTTTACAGAAGGTTGTACAGTAAGTACTCTGAATTGAATAGATGATGATGATTCCAGGTTTACTTCAGTGAATTCACATGTAAGACAGAAAGCTGTGCATAATTATTGGTAATACGAGTATAATAATACTCATACTCTTATATTACATTATTGACAATGACCTGGCCAATTACAAATTTAGCATTATGTAGTGCTGTATACGTCTGTTGTTCCATTCAGTTTCAATGGCCTCGCACAGATGATGGACAGGTTGTCAAGAAGCAGTGTTAAACTTATTAACATGAAGTGGATCCAATCTTTGAATGAACACCAAGACATTTGTGGCAAAAAGAACCTTTGTCTATTTCCTTGCCCTAGACTGTAAATAGATACTGTCTTGTAATCTAAAGTGAAACCACCTCGTGACATCAGGCCTGCTTCAACAATTGGATATCCATACTCTTTCCAAAATGGTTCCTGAGAGTGTGTTTATTCTGTGTATACCACAACCAAAGACCACATTGTTTAATTTATTAAGACTTAAGTGTTTGTTAAGACTTAGTGTTGTCGAACCACTGTTAGACAAGTTAGTTCCTGTTATCACTTACATTATAACTGCGATAAACATTCCCTCACCATCATCTCTCTCTCAAATCCCCCCCAAAAAAACACTGCCCGTCAGTTAACCAAGGAACCAGAATGCATAAACGCATCTGTCCTTAAGATTTTCCTATGCTGGGAACTTTAACAGCACCGTGTTAACCGCTGTTATAAAGCGTCAATACTCGAGAGTCCTTCCATAAATGTCTCCTGACAAAAAACTTGCCAGACTCTACGAGTGCATCAATGTAATTATTAATACTATAATTCATGTTACAGCCAGAACTACTATCCAAGGCCATGTGGTTATAAAAAATAATGCGCATGCCCTGACCAATCAGATTCACTGTAAAACATACACATGCGAATGCTGCAGACAGGAAACGCAGGAACACGCGAAGTGGTTTCGCATTTCGCTGTGTTCCAAAGTTCAAGTTTGGTCAGCTCTGGCCTGCGAACCCACATAACTTGAAGAAATGTGACCAATAGAAGATCGACACTTCATGGCGTGATGATTATAGCAGTGTTGCACCATCCCGTTTTATACAATGTAGCTTTAAAAGAATATAACATCATAACTTCAAAAGAGAAGTTGCCTGGATTGTGGTGTCACTGCATACAGGAACAGATGGCATATACATCTGATGTATCCGATTGCCACCCATATTCACAGAGATCTCTGAAGAAATTTCACATGCTGAAGGTCTAGTGTGACCGTTTAAGGGAAATAAACGAGTATATGAATTTCCTCTTAGGGGAAAAGTATGTAGCCGTAGCTCTTATCCTCTCCTGATCAAGTTTCTGTTGAAGCACGTCATGTTTGCAATCCTCAATAAAAAAAAGTTCCGGCTACGAGATTTGGTGTTCCCTCTACATGTTAAGCAATGATAATATTTGAGTGTGGCCAGTGTGTATCTTATTTTCTCTTGATAATTTCTTTTGTGATTGTGCATTGAGCTAGCGCAGCTTTATAGGTTTTATCGGTGTTTCCACATACCTGCATGCTCCTGTTTCGGAAGTCTGTCACCCATGCATGCTAATCCGGCTAGTAAAAAAAGTCGTACTGACCGCCAGATTGCATCCCAGCTGGTGTGTGTAGTGCAGCAGGTGGGATGTGGAAGCATTTGCTATAGTGGCATTGAGGTGCATCACACCAGTGCATGCATACAAATTGAAAACTTGTCTAATAAAAGTCAGCAGGAAGTGGGGTTTATTCTGTTTCTCTGCTTGTTAAAGCTGTGTGTTCAACACAACTACAAATGGAAAACAAATTATTACTCGGACACAGTCGTCTTGTCCACACAGTCCAGTTTAGTGATTTGTTCATCTCTGTTCAGGTAAAGACTGTTATAAATTTTTAAGGGAAGTTTGAAAAGCTTCACATTTAATCAGGAACAAAGGTTCTAAAATTGTGTAGACTATTTTTCTCATGAGGAAAGGGCAGAAAACTGTAGTATTAAAGAAAAAGGGGCAAATGATAATGTGAAATATATGGCATTCAATACTTAGTTATTTCCCTGAATAGCTAAAATCCTCCTTGCATCCTGTAGCAGCAGTTTGTCCACCTGTTAACCAGCTAACTGTCTGTCCCCATTGCCCTTCTCTCCCCAGCTAAAGGCTGTTCACGAACAGCTGGCCGCTCTGTCACAGGGCCCTGTCAGCAAACCAAAGAAGAAGAAAGAAAAGAAGGAAAAGGAGAAGAAGAAGAAAGACAAAGAGAAGGACAAAGACAAAACTAAGGCCAAGGTGGAGGAAGAGAAGAAGCCCAAGTCCTCGCAGCAGAACAAGCCGAGCCAGCCGAAGAAGAGTTCAGCCAGGAAACCCAACAGCACGTCTACTACCAGGTACGACAAGATTAGCTGGAAATATTACAATAAATCTCAAGGTGTTGGGGGATTTTTTAAAAAACCATTACTAACCATTTTTATTTTATACTTTCCTTGCTTCTTTAGGGTTTTTTTTTAATCCCATAAATCTGTGTTAACCCAATGTGTATTTTCTCTTTGTCTTTAACTGCTGTCAAACTCTTCCACAGGCAACCGAAAAAAAGCGCCAAACCCATTGGGGCGAATTATGAGTCGGACGAGGAGGAAGCGCTTCCCATGTCGTATGATGAAAAGAGGCAGCTTAGCCTAGACATCAACCGGCTGCCCGGTGAGAAGCTGGGCCGTGTGGTGCACATTATCCAATCCCGCGAGCCATCGCTGCGTGACTCCAACCCAGACGAGATTGAGATCGACTTTGAGACACTTAAGCCGTCGACACTGCGTGAGCTCGAGCGATACGTCAAGTCCTGTTTACAGAAGAAACAGCGCAAACCTTTACGTAAGTCCTGTGTGTGTTTGTGTGTGTGTGTATATGTGTGTGTGTTTTCTTACAGGGGGTTTGTCTCTTTCTCTGCTGACCTGCTCTGAATGCTGAATTTGCCTGCGATACTTCTATCTGTGATGGGAGCACTGCCTTTCTCGGCTGTCTTGCATGATTGGTAGATCACCTCTCCACTCCTTACTCAGATTAATACTGTGCCTGTATATGGACCTATCAAAAGAAATTACATTTAAGTCATCAGTGATTCTTCCTGAAAGCTTGGAACATTTTTGAATAAGACATTTATTATGCCACTAATTAGTGTTATTTTGTATTTGTATGTGGCCTATTATTTTCAGGGGTGGACAAATCTTATTTATTAGCTAGGTGGATACTCCAATGTTTATATTACAGATAATATCACAAATGTAGAAGACATGACCGCACATGTAATCGATTTGGATTAGGGAAAGATTCATGTTTTGTGCCTTTTTACTTCCTGTACAGACAAAATCTGTATTGTAAGAGCATTTTGCAGAATAGTCAGCTAAATACCTTAACTTTGCTAGCTAGCATCAATAACGGGTGAAAATGTGACATAATTTTATGCAAATAAATTTATGATCAGGTAGTTAGGTAGTTACAGTGTCTTGATACAATCTGGTGCAATTTTTGTGATTGTAGGGATGTACTGATCTGATACTGGTTTAAAATGCTGAATTGGCATCAAATCATACTTGACGCATTTTCCAAGCCGATCCACTGGTAGTTTATGCTGTGAATGTGTTATGTTGCCTGATAGGAAACATCATGTGAGCACAGAACACAACTTAGGATGTCAGTATCGGAAGATACTCAGCTCTAATATTACTATCGTATTGAAAATTGAAGTCTGGATGGTTGCAAGAACAGGCCAGAATGTGTCCTTAGTTGATGTTAGTAGTGCAGAATAGCAGGTTAGAGTTACGGCATTGACATGAATAACCAAGCGAAGAAATATGCTCGGCAAAATAAGAAACTATATGTAAATATTTGGTTTACACATGGTTACATGTAATTTTCCACTGCAAGGACGATCAGCTGTCCTTCCTGTCTCCCTGTAGCACTGTCTCAGGCGTCTTACATTACAGACATTGCAGTTTATTTCTCTGGCCACATCTGCAGTCCTCATGCCTCCCTGCAGCAGGTCTATGGCATGTTCACGCTGGTGACCAGAAACCCTAGACATCTTTCTTCTGGTGTTTGTCAGAGTCAGTAGAAAGGTCTCTTTAGTGTCTTAAGTTATTGTAACTGTGTCCTTAATGGCCTACGGCCTGTAAACTGTTGTCTTAAGGACTGTTCCACAGGTGCATGTGCAATAATTGTTTATGGTTCATTGAACAAGCATGAAAAACATTGTTTATACCCTTTCCAATAAAGATCTGTAAAGCTTATTTGTATTTTACAAAATTATCTGTAAAATACAGTCTCCTGTAAAAGGGATGTTTCTTTTTTTTCTTCTTTTTTTTTTGCCGAGTATATATCAACCAAATGGAGCATGTTAAGTTCAGGCAACTGATGGATGAGAGAATAAAACCATCAGATGAAGTGTTTCCCCGAGTCACATGTCTTGCAGTGACACGTAAGCACTGGTGATTCAGATACATGATTAACCATCTTTCCCGAGTGTCCAGGCTACTGATTTGTCCACCCCTGGTGCTTATTCACTACACACACTGTAGATAAAGTAGTAGTATGCATCAGCTCATTGTACTGCAGTAGATGAATTAGTTGCAGTGTAGTTGAAGTGCTTCTTGCTGCTTGTTGCCACGGCGGCGGGTGCGAGGCTGAGGACTCACTGGTCGCCGCTGTGTGTCTCCTGCAGCGGGCACTGGGAAAAAGAGTGCCAAGACTAAAGAGGAACTGGTTCAGGAAAAGAAGAAAGAGTTAGAAAAGAGGCTGCAGGACGTGAGCGGACAACTGAACAACAACAAGAAACCGCCCAAAAAAGGTACCCGTGTGGCAGTGTGTGGAGAGGACAGACAGGGATTTTGCTTTATAACAACATTCCTTTCTCTTTACAATGCGTCTGTAACGGTTTTTTTTTTTTTGATAACTTAAAGGCCATAACGTGCCCCCTCTCTTTAATTTGCTCCAGTCCTATTCCTAAAGAGTTAGTGAGATTAGATCAACTGAATCAAAGTTAGAAGCAGTTTCGTCCTGCCTCAGTGTCTCTGGCTGCTTAGAGGACTGTTGGTCCGATTCTGTCATGATTAATGCTTTGCTCTGTGCGCATGCCTTTATTCTGTCATAACACAAGCACATTGATGTCTAAGGGAGCAGGGCTAAGGGTTCTTACTGAGGGTCATAACACCATCCAATTTAATGACTTGCGGTCCATTGGATAAGTATTCCCCCCCCCCCACCCCCACCCCCAAAAAAAGACTCTTCTGCACTTTTGTTGCGTTACAACCTGGAACTGAAATGGAGTTAATTGGGATTATGTCTTGAATCTACACAAAATATCCCATAATAGTGAATTACAAAAAGCTGTTGCTATAAAGAAACCACTAAATTCTTAGGAAGAAAACACCCGTCGTTAGGAAGCCCCGGAGTTTATTACAACATACCTGAACAAACAGCAAAATAGAAACCATTTAAGTCCATTTCAGTTCCAAGTTGTAATACATTTGGGGTGAAAAAATGGGGGAGGTTACTTATGCAAGCCCAGTGTAAGGACATTGAATTTGGCATATCTGATTTATTGTTTTCTGTCCATTCCTTGCTCTAATCTTCGTCTCTTATACCCAGCAGAGAAGGCGGGCTCAGCGCCAGGGGGCGGGCCATCTCGGCTGAGCGGCAGCAGCAGTTCTTCTGACACGGGCAGCAGCAGCTCCAGCGGCTCCAGCTCCGAGAGCAGCGACTCGGACTGAGCTCTTGACATGTAAACTTCAACCTCCTTCATTTTTCTAATGAGTAGTGTTTACTGTCCTGATAGTGTCTCACCTGAAGACCTGTTACATACGGAGATAGAAGCTAAAGACAGAAGATATTTTAAAATAACCTGTTGTAGAACGCCCTCGGCTTGGATAAAGACCTGTACGGATAAAGATAGCTGACCGTGGAACAGTGGCGGCCCTCACAGGGAAACACCTGGTCATCACCAGGAAAGATATTTTTGTGGTTGTGGAGACTTTGAGTTGTTTGTTTCCCCCAGGTTCTTGCTCAGAAGATCCCAATGACAAGTGCATATTTAGTGGGCTGACAAACGCCTGGCCATGTTTCAGTAAATTAGTAGCTTCATCAAGTATGAAAGTGTGAAGGAGCAAGCAGCTAACTTTCTCTCTTTCTGCTATGCCGGTCATGTAAGCATGACGTTTCAACTCATTCCACATTTCTTTTACAGATAATGATGATAGTTATTGTTACCATTTTAAAGAACTTATTTATTTTTCATCTGGTATGTTTCATCTCCTGGTTTGCCAGGAGTTACAGAGATATCAAGAAATCAGTGGAACTTTTAAAAATTGGTGCATCATGACTAAGTGGAGTGAACAGGTCTGGGTCGTACCATGGCTTACTGTTTTCTCCCCAAGTGTCAGTAAAGTTCAGAGCTGTACTTTGAGAGGTCTGTGTGTAGTCTGCAGTAGGTTCAGTTGTCTCAGCGCTGTAATTTCCTTCTCACGGTGCGTGTTTCTCATTCAGTATTTGATGTATAATTTTGTCTTTTGTTTTAACTACATTATACATTCTCAATAATGGGTTTGTTTTTATACATTATTTGAACATACTCAACTTTTTTTTTTCCACTAATGATGTATTTCAATGATGTACACAATGTTTTTCCTACAGCCTCTGGAATCTATCATATGAATCACCAGTGTCTTTGATTGAGCAGTAATTCACAAAACTATTATTTATTATTGAAGCATAATTGGCTGTCTGAGTCCGACTAAGATCCCAGTGAAGAGCCAATAATAAACTTTTCCTCTTTGGCAAAGTCTCTAATCCAGGATGCTTCGCTCTCATGTGGAATACTAGTAGTCTGGTCCTCATGGCTGTGTCCCTGAAATAAAGAGGACAGTTGTCTCATTCGCCTATAAAGACAAACAGCAGTACTCTGTGTTAACTTCAGCAGGTTGTGTTTAGTCATTTCCGAAGTATTACACTAATGACTTCTCTATTTTATGAATAGCCTTTTTTTAATCACCATCTCTTTCAGAATACTATATTAAATGCTTTGAGTGGTACTTCAATGCTGAACAAAAGTTGTTGGTATATTTTCTTGCCACATCTTTGAACTGATTACTGAACTCCTACATAACCGAAAAACGTTATAGACATAATTTCCTTTGTTTAGTACTTAAAAAAAAAAAAAAAAGTTTCAACAACACATCAAACTCTGCCCTGTGTCTTCAAAACAGTGGATGTTTTCTCATTGCCTTAAGTTTAGTGGTCTAAATAACAGAAGAACTGAGTTGAAACTGTTAAGCCAGGATTTGTATTTTCCTTTTGCAGCTCAGATGATGTTGAAACACTGATATCAAGACATGAGAAGTGAATTTCTTCTGGGGTTTTTTTTTTCTCCCCTCAGTATTAGCGTTCTGAGTGTGTTACTTTTCTCCCATAATTGTCACTGGCATATCTCTTCCACTGAACAAAAGGGGGGAGGGGGGGGGGGGGGGGGGGGGGGGGGGGGGGGATAAAAGGTTTTTTAAAAGATGTCACCCATAAAAAGGCTTAAATATAAATGTTATATGATAACATATGTACATGTATATTCACCTATTAGTTAATGCTTTGGGTATAAATAGGTTATATTTTAGTTCTTTTTTTTATGAGTGAAAACCTTTGTGTATTGCATGTTGATTTACATTATATTTCTTAAGCCTTTTTTTTTTTTTTTAACTGTTTATAATGTATGAGCCACTCTGAAGTAAAACCATCAATATTAGTCAAACTAAAGTAAGTTTAGAGCTGCTGTGAAACTGACTGATGCCGAAACTAAAGAAACTCCTAAATTGGACTGTCGCCCCCCCCCCCCCCCCCCCTTTTTAAAATAATTATTTTATTTGTAAATAAATCTGAAGAGAAAAATCACAATGGTGTCTTCTCGCTCACTAGTTCCTTTCATTTGCTTTATTGTGTTTTGTGCATATTGGGGTGATTTTATATAAAATACTGAAGAAAAGCTGGTAAACTGCATCACCGAGGCGTGCATAAAGCTCTTAATCTTTTCAGTTGATAATCAGTCCAATCATTTTTATGTGGTACGTGTGAGTCTCAGGAATATCACTCAGACATGAGGAACACGTAACATACCTTTAATATTAAACTTACAGCTGCAACTAGGTCCGGCTATTTCCAAGACGATATCGGAAACTGCAATGAGAATTGGTCGCTCTTTTTACAAATAAGGACTCGTATAATCCCATAACACTGTTACATAACAGAACATATGCGGGAGCCACTTTCAGGCGCGTGTACCGTGTTTTTGTCCCGCACTACCACGGCCTGGTTGCCGTACTGACTGTACCAGGCGCTGCGGCTGCGGTTCAGGTAGTTAGTCGGTGATTTCTCAAGCTCCAGCTGCTGCTGCTGCCAAATGAGCAGCGATGTGTCTCTGTACCGCAGCCGAGCGAAACCTTCCGACATGGCCTTCTCTGCCAGAGGACATCTCTCTGCCATATTGCCCAGTAGTGCTGTGGGAATGTCGGCTCTGTGGCGCGAGATGACTGCAGGACATGTCAGAGCGCTCCTCCACTCGATCACGCCATCGCTTTAAAAAGGCACCAAGTGTGAAAGTGCTTCGCTTCGTAAACAATCAACTTTTAGTCCATATAAAACGTATCTGCTCTGCGTTTTGACATGCAAAGTAATTCCGTAGTTACATGCCAACGTTAGCTTGTTTATCCACCTTCGTATCCATTAAACTCGATGTAATCAGTCCGAAACTGCAGGTTTTAACCCGAAATAAGCTCCGTTGCATGGTTCCTGGAGACTGAGTTTAGGATTGCGGTTTTATTGACCGTCTCTGCTTATTAAATCCCTGTTATAAAAGTGAAAGACTGACAACACTGATAAGCCAGCAGAGGAACGCCAATTGCTGCCTGTGGCAACAGCGTCCCTCTCATTTTGGGTCCGTCTGAACCATCGAGTCCGATTTATAGTTCCGGGACTTTGTACTTTGTGAATGCAAAGTTGCTCGCCAATCCAAGTGAATTCCAGTTGCAAATGTTTATATTTATCCTAAACTTGACACTTTACACATGACTGCAGTGAAGCTGCTCAGTATTTCACTATAGTTATCTGTCCGAATTTCAGGACCAAAAAACATGAAACGCACATATTATTAATCAGTACAAGAGATATGTAATACTTCATGTAATGTTACCAATATGAAATATATACACATATACATATATATACATATATGATTTATTTATTTATTTTTTACTCTGTGCAGGTTTCTGCATCCTCACTGGATGTCCGGCGATTATTAATAGCTGAACTTTCCTGTTAGTTCCCGGTAGTTTGAAACCGTCCATCCGACCTCAATATTTGATTAAAATGACATGACGCGTTTTCTTACAGGACATTGTCTTGCCGAGGTGCGCAGCGTTACTCAAACACGCATGCGCAGAACGACATGCTGATTCCAACAGAGAAAGTAATCAGACACGGACCTTTAAATGGCTAGTTTTCTTCTATTTCCCGGATTAATAATAATAACAAAAATAAAAGATTACCCACCTCGTTCAATCGGATAGGTATTTCATTCAGATTGGTCTCAATCGGTTTACATTATTCCGATCGATGTGTCTGCATAAAAGTTTTTTATTCCCATTGAGCAATCAGTCGGATTATTAAGATATTTGGCTGCATGTAAACGTAGCCACTATGAATACAGTAGTATGAGCTGGCTGGTAAACTACATCAACATAAAAATGTGTGAAAGGCTACCTACAAAATATTATGAACAAAAATATGTGAAAATGCTTTTTTTTTGCGGTCAGTCACATACATCAATAGTACATTTTTGGTTTGCATTTAATTAACTGCAATGAAGTGCCTCCTGTAAGAGCAGCACGTTTTATTAGAAACTGGCACTAGCGCCATGAAGGCGTGAGTGGAATAAATAAATAACCCTGCATGCCTATTTTTAAAATGAAGATTTTCCCAGCACAATTGATTTGAGTTTGTTGTTGCAAATTGTGCCAAATCAGCAGTTTGTAATTCATTTCAATGTTTTCATTTTACCCCTGTAAAATATTAAACAAACTGACACTTATGGAATTAAATCAAATGCGAACATTTATTTAAATTTCAAAGCAAGCATAAAATTATGTAAATGTACACAACAGGAGACAGTTCAGTCTGTCTAAAAGAAAAAAAAAAAAAAGCAGTATTACACAAGCAAAGATGCTTTCATTTCATTACAGTGTCAATTAATTGACATTTGGTCCACCACTTAAATAAGCAGTTTTAAAAAATAAAAATAAAAAATTTTAAAAATGTTTTAAAGGGACTTGAGACAGCAGCATGTGGAAACGGACTGTAAGGCCAGAATAGAGAGAGAGATTCTGCATGCTAAGTGGTGGATTTCGAGGATTTTTTGTTCATTTCTTCTTGGGCACAGCGGCGTCGAGGGGCTCCCCAATTTCCCTTCCACGCAGTTTAAGTCCTGCCAATCACCAGAATATAGTGGAAAAACTTTGGACACATACATCAGGCTTCTTAGAAAAAATGAAAGCTTTCAAAAGAATTTAAAAAAGTGAAATCTCACCGATAGCTCTCTCAATCTTTCCCATTACTTGATTATTGGGGATGGCCTTTCCTGCTTCATAGTCTGCAATTACTTGTGGCTTCTCATTAATTTTCTGAAGAAAACAACAATATTCATATCATCCCTATTCTGATGTATTGGTAGTAAAGTCCAGTCAAATTGTATCTTGGTCAATGCACAAAAAAAAACCTCATTAATTTGCTTCCTGAAAAACATGTATGATTTTCTACAAGAGTACTTACTGTGGCCAGGTCCTTCTGGGTTAAGCCTTTGTTTTGCCGGCCCTGCTGTATGGCTTTGCCCACCGACAGGGTTACTCGCTCGTGATGGAGCTCCTCCGTTTCTCTGTCCAGTTTGGCTGTGTTCTTAGTTATAACATGCTGCTTATTCTGACCTGCAGCCCCTGCAAAGAAAAGCAACACACAATAAAGCAAAGATCCCATACATTGCACACACTCAGTAGATTTACATGGACAACAATAATCTACTTATTCTGAATAAGACAATATTGTGATTAATGTGTTTACATGAGTTGCTTTTAGAATGTTCCTTTCATGTTCCTGTTTTACATGTTATAGAACACAGATCGATTGACGGCACACGTCATTACGTCCCCACGCCACACCGTCCCTCCAGAATTTCACATATCAACATACAGTTCATCTTCGTTATGGTACCATATACAGTTTTGGGTGTTTTTATTAAAAATTTTTACGAAGGCTTCAAGTGTGGTTAATTATTTGTCATGTTGTACGTGCAAATAGACGACTGCTTGAAACTGTGGCCTGCATCCCAAATCGCGTACTTATCTACTATATAGTAGCCGAGATACATGTATTTCATCTACTACAGGCCTATAGTAGGCAAGTACGTGGTTTGGGACGCAGCCGTGCTCTATTGTTTGCTGTAAAACGGTAGAGCACTGCCGTGTGTGTACGTGTCCTGTCGCAAAATGCGGTGAAAACTCTCACACGATGTTAATAGTGTGATTAAAGGTGTGTACATGTCTGTAATACACGTCATTAATGCGACTAAAACGGGAGTACTCCACATGTCTTAATTCCATTTGTGTTTACTTCGAGTATGATTAAAAATTAAAAATTGCTGTTTACATGGTACTTTCTAAATCAGAGCATTGTCTTAATCGGGTTAATACCGGATTATTGTTGTCCATGTAAACGCACTGACTGATTCAACTAATACACGAATCTAAAATATGACGTCGTCTGATGACTTTGTGGGCATGCTTGCAGCTCACAAACAAAAAGTTGGCAACACTGGTTGAGGAAGTACACAATGATCAGGTGAAAGTCAGGTGTCTTACACTTCTTTGTAGTCTCCACGTCCTCCCCTCGTCTCTGAGCTGCAAGTACTGCCTGCAAACAAATATTTCATCAGACACAGTTAGCTCAGGAGCTCAACAGAAAACAAAGTCGCACCTAGCTAATGATCTTTAAAAAAATAATAATAATAATAATAAAAATAAATAAATAATAAAAAAAAAAAACTCTTGTCCGATAAACAGTACACCTGGCTATATATAATAGTATAAGAAACTACAGTTTGTTGGTAATTATCTGACACAATAAGCTCGCTAGCTGTAATATTAACATTAGCATATGAACCTGTTTGGATTTGGCCTGCGACGCGGACCCTTTCTTCCTCAACACGGTCACTGTATCCCAGTCACTCTCGGCCATCTTTTCTCGAAGATTATTTGGTTTTTATAACAGATTGCGCAACTTATCTGGAGTCAATAAAACGCCCAACTCCTTACTAAACTAATGTCTCGGAGTAGGAGTTGGCTTTCTTTGGTCTCTCTCGCTTCACGTTGCAAGCCGGAAGTGCGAGATTACGTCACTGCGTAAATCAAGCGTCAGCTGATTTGCGTCTATTGGGTCTTTCTTCCTGAGATTTCACTTAGTGTAAAATCTCTTAAACTCATTGATAATAATAAGAAATAAAAAGTTTCTGAAGATTAATGATCATATTTTTCTTACTGATTGAGGTGCTATTGTTTGTGACTGGAATAAAGTTGGTTGGACGTTCGATATTCGCGGATATGCGGAAATTAAGGGACCGTCTCTAAAGTTACATACGACATTGTTATACACGATTCTAACTTCAATAGCATTTGAAGGGAGTGACTTACAGTCATATAACCAACTGTACAGTGTTCGTCTAGCTGTCAGCAGTGATGCACACCTTTTAGATTTTTGATATTTAATCAAATATACTATTAAATCTTATATAAATATTGCCATGTATTGTATTACTGCATGGGCCCATACACAAAATATACCATTATTTAAAGCTCAATAGCATTTGAAGGGAATGATGTACAGTCATGATCCCAACTGTAAAGGGTTCATCTAAATGTCATGTATGACACACACCTTTTAGATTTCTGATATTTATTAAAATAAGCTATTAAATCATATGTAAATTAGACATGAATTTCACTACCAGATGGGCCCATACACTAAATATGCCATAATTTAAAGCTCAATAGCATTTGAAGGGAATGATGTACAGTCACACAACCAACTGTAAAGTGTTCATGTAGGTGTCCGGTATGATGCACACCTTTTAGATTTTTGATATTTAACCCTACAATGCATGAATCAAAAAAACATTCACGAATGCATAAAGGGGGTCAAAATGACCCATACTGGATTGAATAGATGACACTTTGCTACAATGAAAAAGAAATGACACTTTGCTACAATGTGCAAACAGTGCAAATTTGCTGTCCCCTCAAAATAACTGAACACACAGGCATTAATGTCTAAACCACTGGAAACAAAAATGAGCACACCCCTAAGTGAAAATGTCCAAATTGGGCCCAATTAGCCATTTTCCCTCCCTGCTGTCAGGTGACTTGTTAGTGTGACAAGGTCTCAGGTGTGAATGGGGAGCAGGTGTGTTAAATTTGGTGTCATCGCTCTCACACTCCCTCATACTGGTCACTGGAAGTTCAACATGGCAAAGAACGCTCTGAGGATCTGCGAATATCGAACGTCCAATGTCAAACCAACTTTATTCCAGTTTGTTAGTGTTGTTTTGGTTTTTTTTTCTTCATTTTCCTTGTATGTTATTGTATTTCAATGCATTGCTGTTTTCTTTTCTTGCAATTAAAAAAAAAAGCCTGTATTTTCTATATCCCAACTCAAGCAGTTTGCTGCACAGCACACTATTATGAGTATATTATGTAGTGCACACTAGTTGTAGACAGTAATTCGTATTGTTTTGGCACGTGTGCCATTTTCGACTAGATAGGTCTAAACCTCACTGGCTCCTTTTTTTTTTTTTTCCTGTATAAGAGCACTGCACAAAACAACAATAACGCCTTCATTGATCTATGTAATGCATTATATTGCCAGTAGGAAGCTATTTCATGTGGTCAGCGCTTTTCTCTCAGGGTTTGTACAGGGATTCAGCTAGATAATAGTGTACAACACAAGCCTGTACTTCAGTTAACACACCTTCTGTCCAAAATGCCCCCTACTACCTATTCCCTAAAACAGTAAAGCTCTTTATAGGTGTCCATCTCTGTAGCTTCATCATATAGAAATTAATATATTGCAGTATATTGTGGGATTTCAGAAATACGCCAGCAATGGCAAAAACCTTCCACTATAGCAAAACAAATTCCCTACTGGAAAAAAACACTAGAAAACCCCATCGAATTTGTAATGGTTTTAATGGTTATAATGGGAATTGTATTGGTTTTAATGGAAACTGTAATGGTCTCTGTGGGTCTCTACTGGTAATTTGTTGCCTTCTATTGGTGACATGTTATGTCAGTGGATAGCATTAAGGACCAGTAATGGTAGTGGTTTTAATGGTTAGCTGGTGGTTTGTAATGGTATTTTTAATGGAAATCATTAGAATTTCTGTGATGGTTTCTGTTGGAGGTTTTTCAAGCAGCGATACAGTGCAAAGAAAGCTGTGCCTAGATAGTTATGCTTTCTTTTCACAGATATCAAGCTTGGTGAACTGTCAACAGATATGGTACCACCCCAAAGTTGATTATTTTACAATAACAGCACACCCGAAACTGTTTAATTTCTCTTATTTCTACAAAGGTTTGGCAAAGTTCACAATTAAAAAAAAATAATCAGAAAAACACACCGTGCTAAGTTTGTTCCTGTTAGCAGTTATGTTATAATAGCTATAGAGTAATTCCCTCACCAGTCTCATTGTTATTCTCCTGACATTAAGAAAAATGCAGCTATTCAGCTCGTCTGTGCTGAAGACTCATCTATGGCAGAGCACTTATTGACTTGCAAGACGCTACCCAAGACTCCTTCCATACATGTTACATAAATTTTTCTGTACATAAAACTTCAAATATAATTAAAGTTCACCATACAGAACAAGCACATTAATATAAACCTATGATTTGAATTACAGGTGGCACTATTTTCAGAGCTACTGTTATACAAAATTAATCTACACCTTCTGACCAATCAGATTTGAGAATTCAAAAGCATGGTGCTATAAATGTCACTTTTAAGGACCTCACCAACCTTTGTTTTATATTTATTTGGAGGAGTAAATTCTTAATTAGTCCCTTTGATTCCACTTACAAATCCTCCCTGAATTCACAGTTTGAAATATTGCTTTGCATTTTTCTTTGGGCTGCCTATTACACTCCCACTATTTAGTCTTTCTGTTTATTGTCTCTGACAGTGTATTGAATACTGCTCAGTGATATTCTCCAGCCAGTGGTGTACTGGTTGAAAGAAAATGGAGTGGGGACTTGTATTTATAGCCTGCTGAGTCAGAGTTCAGCGCCACTAGTGTTATCTGATAACTGCTATGGAGAGTAAGCAGAGTGACAAAGACAGCTGTGAAATCCTCTGTACTGCTACAAAAGTTATTTGACTGTCGCCTGATCACAAGAGACAATTTTTCTTCCTTTCAATGTACGCATGCCAATGTTTTGTATTATCTGAATATAATTAAAACACAAAAATATATATTATAAGAGTTAGCCTATATATAGAAAAGGCTAACACTTCAGCATCCATGACAGTTGCTCTGACTTTTTAATAAAATTAAATAAGTAAAAAAAATAAAAAAATTGCACTATTAATTACTGGGTGTTGTTATCAAATTCCAAGTTTGGACCCCATAAAATGACTAGACATCATAACATGCAGATGGTTGCATCTCAAACTTTATTCAAAAAGACACTGGGTGTATAATTATTTATACTGGAACAATGCATTAATTTGTCACCATAAAATACATTTCTGGATTTAGATTTTCTATCAAATATTCTTGCATACTTTAGGTTAATAAGTAAACAATATAAAGGTTCTCTCTCTCTCTCTCTCTCTCTCTCTCTCTCTCTCTCTCTCTCTCTCTCTCTCTCCCCCTCCCTCCCTCCCTCTCTCTCCCCCTCCCTCCCTCCCTCCCTCCCTCCACACAAACACACAATAGTCTCACATAGTATAACTCTTCTGTCAAATGTTCATAATAAATCATCAGGTATGTTACACAGCTCCAGTAATTACACATATATTAATCAACCCTGATTAATATGTATTTACACATGTACATACATGTGTATATACAGAATACTGTAGACTTTTTTTTTCGACAGCAAGCTTTTTCCCTTTTTTCTCTTTCCATAGTTCCAATATTTTCAGTGTTTTGTTCTAAAATTATATCCAATACCAAATAAAACAGATTTTATATGACACAGTATATTGCTGTTGCAAAAATCCCTGAGCAAACATTCTCTCACTCAGAACAGCAACACAAAAAATGCAAAGCAAATAATCACATACATTGCATATACAGTGGTGCTTGAAAGTTTGTGAACCCGTTAGAATCTTCTATATTGCTGTATAAATATGACCTAAACATCAACAGAGACAAAAAGATTCTAATTCAATAAATGATACAAAATTATTATACTTGGTAATTTATTTATTGAGGAAAATTATGTAATATTACATATCTGTGAGTGGCAAAAGTATGTGGACATCTAGGATTAGCAGTTAATTTGAAGGTGAAATTAGAGGCAGGTGTTTTCAATCAATGGGTTAACAATCAGGTGTGAATGAGCACCTTATAAGTGCTTCATTGCACTTATTGCTGTACAAGGGGTCACACCAGATACTGAAAACAAAGGTTCACATACTTTCGCCACTCACAGATATTGGATCATTTTCCTCTAAATAAATTGTCAAGTATAATATTTTTTGTCTCATTTGTTTAATTGGGTTCTCTTTATCTACTTTTAGGACTTGTGAGAAAATCTGGTGATGTTTTAGGTCATATTTATGCAGAAATATAGAACATTCTAAAGGGTTCACAAACTTTCAAGCACCACTGTAGATGTTTTTTGCTATGTAACCATGCAAAACAGTAGAATTCATTGCATGGACCTTGATATGTTTTCATCAAATTTCCAGCCTGTGTGCATCCCTACTGCCTCTCAAATATCAGGCCTATATAACTCTGCAGAAAATAAAATGTTTTAATTCAACTTTCAAAACTACTTTAGATTCTCTCCAAATATGCACAAATACATTATCACTATAACTCTGCAGTATGGGCACTGGGCCAACAGGTTTTAGCCTGATTAAAAGGCTGCAGGTAATCACACACTGATCAATACAGGGGGCTCCAGTTAAGTGTCCCAATAGAGATTAAAGCCTGACATGTGCTGGACGACAACCACACCATCTCCACTAGACTGTAATGAAGAAATCCTAAAGCAAAGCCACATCCTACGTCTGTGAGGTGGTGGCGACCGAGCAGTACACGTGACATACCCACTAGCATGGCCCACAGAACAAGCAAAATGCGCAAAGGAACTGCAAGAACCAAGTGTGCTAGCAAGAACTTAGACACCATGGCTGCCCGACTCGCATGGGCTGCTGGGAAGGAGTAGGTGTCCATGGCCAGGTAGTCAAGGAAACTGGGCGACATTTCCCAGGGCCCTTTGCGTTTCACCAACTTCTGCATTCCTGCCACAGTCATCACATCCAATATGAGAGCTGGAAGTGAAAAAAGAGGTTTGATACATATTCATTATCACATGTGCAGACAGCACTAATGGGAGTCTAATTTTAACACAGAATATGAAATTATTTCTGGGGTAAATCCAATTGGGGGAAAGTGTCAAATATTACAAAAAATTATAGTAAATAGAACATTAGGCTCTTGACTGTTGGTAATATGTCAGCTGAGAAATCAGCACAATAAACCAAGGAGAGAGTTTCATAGCTCTCTCTCTGTTCCTTCTATATTCCCATATCCACTGACCTAAAAACCTAACAGCATCCTCAAAACCTCCTCTGTCATGTATGCTATAAACTGTCTTTTTTTCTTGTTGATTTTGTGACTATGATGCTTATCTATGATGTGACTATCTAATGCACAAATTAATCTCCAATAAGCCTAATGCTTAGTTAGCCTACTGCTGTATTACTGGTCCATAATTCACCTGCTGCAGAGTGTTACTGAAGATGCATAGATGAATATTTGTTGGCCCTGCTGAAAAACAACAACAACAACAACAACAACAACAACAACATAAAAAAACAATAGAAACCATCACAGACATTCTAATAATTTCCACTACAAATACCATTACAAACCACCAAACCCACTACCATTACTAGTCCTTAATGCTACCCACAAGACATAACATGCCACCAATAGAAGGCAACAAATTACCAGTAAAGACCCACAGGGACCATTACAGTTTTCATAAAAACCAATACAAGTCCCATTATAACCATTACAATTTCCAGGAGGGTTTCTATTGTTTTTTTTTTTCCCCAACAGGGGGCCTATTCAAGGCTTTACTTGACTGCTTTAATTCTGCGTAAAATGGCTGTTCATAGCTACTCTCATTCGATTCTTTCGATTTATCCCTTTTAGTGAATCGAATTGTTTGAGTTTTGATTCGTTTGATTCAGAACTCTGAGTGAACATTCAGACATCTGTTTACGGAATCTAAAAGAAGTAACACATTGCTTGCTTATCATCTAAGAAATGAATGTAAAACGATTACATCTAGACTCAAGAACACGCGGAAGACGTCACAGTGTTCAAGTTTTTAAAACTTTTCAGCCTGCATGTTTTGCATGTTTTCGATCGTACTTGTGAATCGACACAGCTCACCCAAAAGAGTCGGTCGTACAGAATCGATTCACTAATGGTGAATCGGTACATCAGCAATGGGCAGCAGTTATTAGAAGTCCATCATAAGGACACGTTTACCATGAGTGTAGCTACTGGTTTAAGGATGTCAAAATGAATTACTGTTCACACCAAAACCCCCTTTGTCGAATTAACACGGTGTTTATTTGACTTATTCTACGTTCATTTGTTTCCAGCTGGTCACAAAGGAGTATTGCATGTGTTCGTAAAACACCGTGGGAATTTGCCAGGCTGTAAAACTCACCAAGCAGCAAATTGACTAAAACCTCCTGGCCAGCTAGTGTGTTGCTCCTGGTGAGACACACCAGTGTGCCGATGATCCACGGGATGCCGTGGCCGGTGAGCGCGAGCAGTTTGATCATGGCGCGCGCGCTGCCCCATGACGATGTCGCATGCGCGCACACGCCGAGTCGCTTTGACATGCAGATATCTATGGCTAGCAGAGAGCTCATCGCGATGCCCTTGAATGACGGGTTGAGCTGCATGCAATCCTCCTCCGGGAGCTCTTTTCTGTCCTTGTTGCTGTCTCCCGGCTCCTGCTGCGTGCTGTCTCCGCCGCTCGCGTGTGTACACTGCGGCTGTTTGTGCGACGGCCTCCGCGCACGAGCTTCGGCATTACTGTTGCTCCTCAGCGGCTGCTGGAGAAGAGACACGAACTCCGCTCTGTTCAGCGCGTTGCTCCGGTCTCTCGTCCTAGATCTAGTTTGGCTCGTAGGCATTTTGATCTCCCAGGTTAGGGTTTAGCGTAGAGTCCAGTGTTTGTTTTGTCTGAGTGTCTGATTATTTAGTGCAGAGTGGCCAGGTAACCGGTCCACCATGTCCATGCCCAGATCGTGTGTCGCCCTGTTGTAACTCTTCCGAGTTCTATTCCAGTCTATTCCTATAAATAGACACGCCAACTGACTAGCTTCATGAAATGCACCCACATAGCGGTTTCATACTGTGCTCACAGCCAGCGAAGGGTGTTTTACAGTTACTACCTTGTTCTTCTGTGCAAACGAATAAAAACAAATTTCTCCAAAGTGTCTCCAAAAAGTGTGCAACAGTCCACTGCTTATAAAATATTCCGACTTTTTGCTACCATTTTTTAAAAAACTGATTTCTCAAGTAAATCTACTGTTAACGAGATTTCAATACAATCAGACTGTTTATAGTTAGTTTAGGTAGTGATGGGAAAAATTAGCTTGTGTTTATATATTTAAACCTTTGTAGTGAGAACATGTGTTCAAAATCACATGACATTATGGATGTGATGTCACAGTTGGGTGTTGGGGCAAGATGCAAAAAGTACCTCAGAGCAGCTAAATGACAGCTTTTATCCTAAAAATTAAATTTGCAATTTAATTGTATGAATGGCATGCAATTGCAAAGAAGAAAAAAAAAGTTGTTTCTGTTTTCCTCCCAAAACCATGCAAGTAGGTGGACTGTCTATGCTAAGATTTCCCTTCCCCTTAGTGTGAATGAGTGTGATTGGAGTCCCATACAGGCTTTATTGCTGTGCACAGTATACTAAGTATAATACACACAATGCTGTATTTGCCTTAAGATTTAAGAAGAAAATCTAGGCATGCACAAATTAGGCAGGATTTCCTGTACTTTATATACAGTATGAGCATAGTAGATTACAAAATTCAAGCAGTTAAAAAAATAATAATTAAACGGCTGATCGTGTGTCCTGCAAGTATGAGATCTAAATATTTCCTTCTGATGTAATTAGATGACATAGAGATTTTCAGAAAGTTATTTAAAAGAATAAAAATGCAATGTTTTTGTCCTTTTTACCTCAATCCGCCATCTTTTTTAAAGGAAAAGGGAAAATCATTCATACTTCACCAGGCTGGTTATAATAGCTTTAAGAGGAGTACTTTGCCTGTAGTCTTTTAGGAGCACAAATGTAGCCTCCTATCTATCTCTCCAACTGCTTGGTGAATCTTTACCCACTCTTCTTGGGATATTTGTTATAACTCTCACACAATATCTTCTTCAGATCACATTAGAGACCAAGAAGGTCTCTAGCAAAAGGATTGTTACATATGTAACCGTGGTTCTATGGCTGAGAGGAAGGCCACCAAGGTTTCCTTCAGAACTAGTAAAGTGTTCTTGTTTGCTTGTTTACTTGCAAAGTACAAATAGCAAATTCATCATTTTGTAACCGTGACCATGTTGGTAGACCATGACAATGTTGCCTGCCCAGAAACTAGCCATAATGCACATCCTATGGCATTTATTGGAAGAAGGTGTCTCTTGACCTGTGTTCAAGTATGCTTGTGTCATCACATCTGTTAACTAATGGGCTAGCCTGCTTTTAGACAGCAGAGGTGAGACAGACTATGTTGTGCTCCCCAAAGAGCTTATCAGTGACCCACCAACTGGTCATCACTTCCACATAGTACTTGAAAGCCCTTACTAGACAGTACATTCTCGTCACTGGACACAAGGTGGGAATACACCCTGTTATAACAGTCCAACTTAAACAATAGATCCCATATCTCTTCTAAAGACAAAGTCAACTGCGGCAAGAATATTAACAAACCAAATAGTAGAACCAAATGATCGGCTACTACAGATTTAACAGTATGTTTACAAATACAGGGACTCACATCGACAAAGTGGCTGCAAAACATTCATTATCAATGAGAGCTGGCAACTACCAGCGACATGAGCGACAGTGGCCGTTGGTGACAACATGTGGGTGTGTCCAGCGACATGAAAAAATTAACATAATTAGTCTTAATAGGGAGGAACAGGAGATGAGCTTCATTCTCAGCATCTCTGAGTTCACCTTCTCACACCTCTGAAAAGACAGGAATTAGTGATGGGAAGTTTGGATCATTTTACTGACTCGGATCTTTAAATCTCGTCCAGCAAAATGAACTAATCTTTTTACGAGTCGTTTCGTTCATTTCAGCAGAATATAATTAAAATGTTACATGTTAAATTCCCCAACACATCTAGTACTTAATAAACTATCAAATAAACTATAGGCTAATGCAGCCAAGGCTGAATGATGAGAAACAAATTAATTAAAGTCTTAGCTGGTCTTCAGGCTACGCAGTCTGTTAGTTCACCTCACCTCCCGATCCGCGTCGTTCTTTCATTTGTCACGTCACATTTGTCCCGTCTCTTCCCTGGAAACAGAAATGATTAATTCACTTCTTGAGTCTTCGGGTCCGAGTCGTTCGTTCATCTGGTGACCGCCCTGTTGGCTGAATGCAGTGAGTCACAAAGCTACGTAGTTTAGTACAGGAAGTAAAATCTGGAATTACTAACGACTCGTTTCAGCTGTTCAGAATCGCTTCCTCCTTTTGATTTTTGAAACTTTGCAGACATTTTTACATTCACAAACAGCTAGCTATATAACACACTACATGAAAGGTAATATTTGAAAAACCATAATAGGTGCACTTTAAAACTACATTACCCAGGATGCAGGGGGCCTTCAGCAGGGAAATCTAATCTAAGCCGCTTGAGAGAGAGAGAGAGAGAGACAGCTGAAGGGTTTCGTTACACGTCTGGGAACCTTCCGAGCCTTTAATAGCACAAGTGCGAAATAAAGTAGCGCGACTTGCAGTTTAAATCCCTCAACTATCCCGAGGGAAACAGGAGAAAATCTATTCACTGCTACTTCAGAAACTGTCACTTTAACTTACAGTCCTGATGTCGAGCTCGAACTGAACTGAGTGCAGAGAGATTTTATTTCTTCTCGTCATCCCGTTATGGAGATTATTAAAGTGGAGAGCAGCGGAATTCAGCGCCTCGTTCAACACAGCAGACTGGTGCTACTGCTGTTAGTGTAACTGGTCTTCATGCATTACTTCAGGACTACGTGTAGCAGGTGTTACTTGGACTTTTGCACGGTTTTTATTATTTATTATGTATTGTATTTACATGTGAGGTGACACCATGTCGTCTTTGAATAGTATTCGAACATTATTTAAATGTTACTGCTGTAGTTTTCAACATATTAATTAATCATGTGAAGTTAGTAGTGTTTTAATCATTCTTTTATGTAGGTTGTTCTATTTACAGACATTATATTTTCATATAATATTACTGCTTTTTGGATCCTACTGCAAAACTAGTTAGACTCAGCAGTCAATGTCTGATTGTGTTTACCTGTTGATCTAGCATATCGGTGTTATTTGTACTTATGCATATACACCTGCTACATAATGTTACTGGTAGTGTGAAACATATTAAGTCTATAGCTGAAAATATGTATTCCTAATAATGTGAATGCTGCTTCTTTAAGTCTGATGGATGCGAATAGACTTGACCGTCACCACCATGGGGTGCATGCAGAGCGTGGGTACACATTTTTACGAAAACATCAGAGTCCTCGAACTGAACACCTCTATCGATTCTAATCCTACTGTCATTGATGAGTCGTCCAATGTAGTATTGAGGTACCGTACACCCTACTTTAGAGCTGCTGCCCGGGTGCAGGTGCCACCAGTGGTCCGTAAAGAAATTTGGACTGTGGGCTGGATCCAGGCATGTAACCAAATGGATTTCTTCAATTACTATGGAGAAGAAGGAATGTACGTATGAAAAAGGCACCAATATGACTGATTAATTTATATATACATGAACACAGTCTTACCCCTGTTAATCATAAATTAATTTAATGGGGACAAATGACAAAACAAAATTAATATGAAATGATATTTCTTTAAAAAGGGGCTAAATAATCAGTGGATTTCTACATAATTCCATCATTGTATTTGACAGACAAAAATATGGGATTTAGGCAGCATGAAGTTTCAATGGACATTCACAAGAATGGTTAGTCAGGATGTTAGTAATGTTTATGCTCCAATTTCCTGGGATTGTTTCCTTAATGGCAGAAAAATTTAGCACACCCCAAGCAGGACAAAAGCAAGTCTTTTTTAGAATGCTTTTGTGTCTGCCAAATGCAGTCATTTTACTTTTCATAACAATGAGATGGACTTCCACAATAGATGACCTCGCTCCAAGTTTCCCAGTAATTCATTTATGCAAAATGATTCATCTATTTAGGAGTCTATTATTATTATATTATTATATTATGTTTACCTCATATGGGCCAATATATTTGATCATTTAAGTTTGAATTTCAGATGCTATCTCGACTACGCTAATCAAAAAAAAACAAGGACAGCAACTAATGTAGAGACATTATACTTTATGGAGAGTTTTTCAGTTTCAACTTAGAACTCCCATGTATTTGCATATCCCTCACCTCTGTAGATCGAGCTGGGAGCTCCCTGAGCTGAGAGATGGACACATCCAGGCCATCAGTGATTCAGATGGAGTGAACTACCCATGGTATGGCTGTACCACTGAGATTTACACCATCGTAGGACCCACCAAGAGGAGCACCACACTCACTGTGAGCATGAACGACAATTTCTGCCCCAGCGTGACATGGAGCATCCCCACGGGCACCACAAGTGTCCCCCCACTTTTGAGCTCTATCCAGAGGGACCAGCGCTTCACCACTTGGCTGGTGGCCATGAACGAGGCCTCAGCTGAGATGGTACTGCTCAGGACCATCCGCTGGAAGATGCAGATCGCTATTGAGGTGGATCCTGAGAAGCCCCTGGGACAAAGAGCTCACCTCATGGATCATCTTGCTCAAGAACAGCCAGAGATCTTGGCTATGAATGAACCCATCCCACCCAATGCCTTGGTCAAACCCAATGCCAATGATGCTCAGGTGCTAATTTGGAGACCTAAAAGAGGGGAGTCTGTTGTTGTCATCCCCCCTAAGTAGTGAGTGGAGTGAAAAAGCAAACACTTGTATGTTTTTGACTTAAATATTTTACCTCCTGCTTCTCACTGAACCTCAAGTAGTACATTATTTATTTATTATTTTATTGATCATTATTGGATGTTCAGAAATGAAAGTGAGGCCTCAGATAAACAGCGTTCTGCATTACTGTTTTGCCATATGTTGAATAGATTTCAATAATGTTCAGAATTTTGTATGCATGCAGTTCTGTGAACAGGAATGAGTAGTCATGTCCACTTTATGTTCAATTTACAGATGTGAGTAGGAAAAAATATTTGTAATATTTTCAGTATCAGTATATATCAATAAGATGTGACATAAGGTGACATGTATTAGAGAGGATGCTGCTTTTGGACTTTAATTCATATACAGTTATGCTCATAAATTTACACACCCTTGCAGAATCTGCAAAATGTTAACAATAAAAAAAAACAAAAAACAAGAGGGATCATTAAAATTGCATTTTGTTTTTTATTTAGTACTGCCCTGAATAAGCTATTTCACATAACAAACATTTACATATAGTTCACAGGACACGATAATACCCTGCGATGGATTGGCACCCTGTCCAGGGTGTACCCTGCCTTGTGCCCGATGCTCCCTGGGATAGGCTCCAGGTTTCCCCGTGACCCTGAAAATGATAAGTGGTATAGAAGATGGATGGATGAATGGATGGAGGACACAATAATAACTGAATTGCCAAAGAACCAGTTCAAAATTTTACATATGCTTGATTCTTAATACTGTGTTGTTACCTGGACGATCAACAACTATTTTGTAATAGTTGCTCATGAGGCCCTTGTTTGTCCTGAGCAGTTAAACTGTCCATTGTTCTTCATTAAAAATCCTTCAGGTCCTGCACATTCTAAGCTTTTCCAGCATCTTCTGCATATTTGACCCCTTTTCAACAGTGGCTGTATGATTTTGAGATCCATCTTTTCACACTGAGGAGAACTGAGGGACTCAAACACAACTATAACAAAAGGTGCAAACATTCACTGATGCTCAAGAAGGCAACACAATACATTAAGAGCCAAAGGGGTGTAAACATTTGAGCAGGATGATTGATGTAATTTGTTATTATTTTGTCTTTTGGGAAAAAATTAAATATCTCATTTAGTTTCTGAAGGGCAGGACTAAAATAAAAAAATAAGATCTTTAAATGAAATAATAAAAATTTACACCCATCCTGTTCAGAAATTTACACCCCCCTGGCTCTTAATGTATCATGTTGCCTTCTTGAGCATCAGTGAATGTGTGCACTTTTTGTAATAGTTGTCCTCAGTGTGAAAAGATGGATCTCAAAATCATATAGCCACTGTTGGAAAGAGGTCAAATATGCAGAAGATGCTGGAAAAGCAAATAATGTGCAGGGCATGGAGGATTTTTCTGAAGAACAGTGGGCAGTTTAACTTCTCAGGACAAACAAGGGACTCGTGAACAACTATGACAAAACAAAAAAACAGTTGTGGATCATCCAGGTAACCACACAGTATTAAGAATCAAGGGAATGTAAACTTTTGAGCTGGTTATTTGTTTAAATTCAGTTAGTATTGTGTCTTGTGGATTATATGTAAACATCTCTTATGTGA
The DNA here is from genome assembly GCF_001660625.3 of Ictalurus punctatus. Classification (NCBI taxonomy): domain Eukaryota; kingdom Metazoa; phylum Chordata; class Actinopteri; order Siluriformes; family Ictaluridae; genus Ictalurus; species Ictalurus punctatus. The sequence continues at coordinate 8,531,774 of NC_030437.2, forward strand.
AATAGTGTATTCAGGGCTAAAAAACAAAATGCAATTTTAACAATCTCTCATTAAAAAAATTATTAACATTTTGCAGATTCTGCAAGGGGTTTGTAAATTTATGAGCACAACTATAGTATGAAACAATGTTTATGAGCTGATGTGAAAAGCATCTGTGCAGTGACGGGCAGCTCATAGATCATACTCAGGTTAGTGCTGAATGGCATTTCAGATTTTCAACAATGTTCATCTGTTTTTCTACCCAGCTAGGAATTTTTGTTTTTTCACACACTGTCATAGATATATCACAATGAGTGTGCGAAATTGTGTGTGATTTATTGGCAAATATCAAATTTTCTTGGAAAAAATTATCAAAGACTCTTGATTGTTTGCACCAACTCTATGTAAGATTTTTTTCTATTCACATAACACTCTATACATCTATAGAGCAAAAATTCTTGCTAAGATAATGGCATTAACTTTTAACCATCTGCATCATGTCCTATGTAAGATTAATGTTCACAAGAATTGCTCTATGGTTATAGTTGTAGCATAGGAGCTTCGTCTTAGTAGGGAATGTATGCCCTGATTCTAAACTGCTCACAGCTGCCCCAATTTTTACTCATGAACCATCTGCATGTTAGAAAGCTGATGATCTTTGTTTGCTCTTTCCTATCCATTTGTTCTATAAGATACGGTATGTGTGTGCTCAGTCCAGCAGGGAGGGAAGTCACTATAAAGAATTTAGACATCATTTCACAGTGAAAACTGAATAATGTCATTCTTTTTAAGCAAACAATAAAAAAATGTATATAAGGACATAAGAGTTTTACTAGTTGAGGTGCCTGACGTAGATACAGGTCGAACTAGAAGGAGGTAGAATGATAAGAGATGGCCTCAAGGGACAGGAACTCCTCCACCTTTGGCATCCATAAATGGTAAGTGGAGAAATGCTTCAGTTCTACAGTTTATTTGAAAATGGACACCGAGGGATAATATTGAATATGCTATAAAAGTAATTTTATTGGTAATATAAACAATAAATTGGTGTTTTATTTATCTACAGTATTTTACTAGTCAACAGAGTGTGAGTGTCTACAGTAAATTACTAGAAAATGCAAACAACACTGGGAAGGTTATTGATTTAATACCGACATTTTGGATTAAATATAGAAAATATAGTCACACTACTCCAGACTGAAGCTATCTCAGATCATTACCTCATCTAATTTAAAATGTGTCTTAGTCATAATATATGCACTTTGCCACGTTACTGCATCAAACGTACATTTACGTCAACCACTGCGCATAGTTTTATCACTAATCTCCCAGAGTTATCAACCTTGACTGGATCACCATCTGACCCCACAGAACTCGAGCAGGCAAGTGAATGCTTAGAGTCAACATTCAGATACACCCCAGATAATGTAGCTCCACTTAAAAGAAAAATAATTAGAGAGAAAAAAATCACCCTGTTATAACAATCACACGTGCAATTTACAAAACAACTTGAAAATTACAACATTAATAACGTCAAAATAAATTGGTAGTATTCCAAATTGCATGGAAAGAGAGCCTTCTTATCTATAAAAAGAATCTTAGCTCTGCTACATCATCATACTTCACCACCCTAATAGAAGATAACAAAAATAATATTAGATTCTTTATTAATACTGTAGCAAACTTACCTATAAGACCACCACAGATGCACAAAAACCAACAGTATGTAGTAGTGATGACTTTATGAATTTTTTCAATGACAATATTGAAAATTCTAGGCACAAAAATTCAGCCTATTAATATAAATCCATTTTAATCTTTGAATTTAAAACTGAAAATAGGTGACAATATAACCAAATCAGAACAGTGATTAGAATGCTTTATTATTTCCCTTCAAGAGACCACATCTGTTTCAATAAATTCCTTATCAAAATCATTACCCTCTGTACCAGATCCCTTACGTACACATTTCTTCAAATACATACTACCAGAAACAATTGAAGTTCTATTAAAAATAGTCAATTCTTCTTAGCACTAGCTATGCATCTAAATCCTTTAAACTAGCCGTTGTCAAACCCCTGATTAAAAAAACCTGACCACTTCTCCAGTCAGTTTTCCAAATATAGGCCACTATTAAACTGCCTGTTTATCTCCAAGATTCTAGAAAAGGTTGTAGTACAGAAGTTATGCTCATACTTGTGTAGGAATAACATTCATGAAATCTGTCAGTCAAGATTTAGGAATCATCATAGTGCTGAGATAGTGCTGGTTAAAGTGGTAAATGACCTACTACTGGCCTCCGATCAGGTCTCTTTGTTTGTAATACTTGACCTCAGTGCAGCTTTTGACACCAATGATCATATTATTCTCCTTGATAGATTAGAAAATGTTGTTGGAGTTAAGGGAACAGCCCTCTCCTGGCTCAGGTCTTATTTGACTGACCATTATCAGTTTGTTGATGTAGATGGTAACTTCTTTGTGCATATTAAAGTAAAATTAAAGGCTCTGTCTTAGGTAAACTGCTTTTATATATATATATATATATATATATATATATATATATATATATATATATATATATATATATATACCATTGGACATGGGTGTTTAAATGCTGAGACCTGGTGAATTATAGATGAGAATAGTGATTCTTCGTGCTCTAGAACTGTAACAGCCCTTGGGCCCACCTCCTTCCCCATTCTCTCTCACCGTTGCTCGCTCTCTCTCTCTCTCTCTCTCTCTCTCTCTCTCTCTCTCTCACACTCACTCTCTCTCTGTTCTTCAACCAGCACTGGATAAAACCAACTAAATATGCAATAATATTGACTGATAGCTAAAATGCCAGTAACTCATATATGCTTTTCAGAATATCTGACTGCACACATGATCCCAGAGTGGAGGAAGCAGTATATTTGTTATGAGGTAAGATGCAATCATTCTATTTATTTTCTTTGTCAAAAAGATCAACCAGACTTTTGAATTTTTGGTTGCTTAAATGTTGTGTTACAGTAACTAACCAAACTATTTTTTTAGGAACTGAATTCCATTCTTACCAGGGAACACAGACAACATATCTTATTTGATAGTAAGTAAAATTAAAAAGGGCATCCACAAAACTGTGAAAATGTATTTTTTTCTATTATGCAATAAATTGTTACAATACTTATTCTGATATGAAGTCTTATTGCACCACTGACTAGAGTTGCTATGCCATGTCCTCTCAAGAGATAACAAAGCTTTCAAAGCACAGTTTATGCTCCTTCCGTAAGACAATTCTATAATCTCATAAATTATTCTTAATGTAACAGAAACCCTCATAGCATTTATTATCGCACAAAACCTATTCTCACAGTGGAAAAGACAATACAGGGGAAATGAATGATTAATGAACTTTCATAATTAAGTGCTTATCAGGGAAGAGAGTGGAATAGAAGGTAGGTTCATTTTGTGGGTAATCATTTTTACAATATTATTGTTTTTCTTATATTAACCTTAGTGATAATATGTTTATTTGTAGAACAAAGTCATCATTTTCCAATATGTGAGGAGTTCCTTGAAAAATGTGACACAGAGCTGAAGAAAGTGAACCTCTTCTATTCAGGTAACTTAGAAAGTTCTAGGATTGTTTTTGGTTTGATGTTCTTGTGTCAATGATATCACTATGTGACATTTTCTCAGAAAAATTATCCGAAGCAAAATGGAGGCTGTCCACATTAGGGATTGTTGCTCTAGATGGGTCTGGAGTAGGCATGGGAGAAAGTGGACATGTCCCAGTCTCCTCAGAGGCCTACAGACATCTGCAGAGGAAAAAGACTGAATTACATAAACTTAAAATGGCTGTTGGGGACTTTTATCTGAGTCTGGCTTTTCTCCAGAGCTACCAGGTAGATGTACAGTCATTTCTGTGGAAATTTTGAAGTTGTTTGGACAAAACTTGATCACTGAAGCAGCTTCTCACAATAACAATATTTTTCTGATCACAGGAGCTGAATTACCAAGGTTTCTATAAGATTACAAAAAAGTATGATGCAAAACTTCCATCTGAGCGTGGCCTACAGTGGAGAACTGAAAGACTAGACACTTCTTTACTACACACTGAGAGACATAGCTGTGAGGAAATGATGTTTAGACTGGAGGTGAGACTATATTGATCGATATACATTGTTCTTTCAATTAAAGATATGCCTTCTGTATATTTATTTGCATGATTTCTGTGAATTGAATTGCACAGACTTTTATGCTTCAGCTTGAGGGTGGCAATGAAGAGAAGGCTCTGAGAAGACTTGAACTCCCACAGAGGGGAATGGAACAAGTAAGAATTATGAAATCTTTCAAGCTGATTATACAAATCATTTCCAGAACCATAAATAAACTGGGTTTAGCTAAGCTATATATATATATATATATATATATATATATATATATATATATATATATATATATATATATATATATATATATATTTGTAAATTGGCCTTGCTTTTATTAGTCTTTGTTGACTGCAGTGCTGTTAGAGACAGAGTAATAGTTTCAATCATAACATTTTACAGACTGTTAAAAGGATTTTCTTACACTACTTTTTTCATGCAAAGACAGCTGGACAGTGGATAACATTTCGGATTGGTGTCACTTGTGGCCTCATTATAGCACTGATAACTTTTATTGCTTTTAAAGGTGAGTCATAGGACCATGTTAATTCTTTACTTTGGCCCTAAATAACTCTCACTGTCTCACGCATATCTTTTATATTTTTATTTTGGCTAATCCTCACTGCTATGTACAAGCATCGAATGAATCACATCTAGAGAACCTGAAGTCACTGCTACAACTCTACAGAGGGAGTTTTCTGCTGATTGAGTTCCTGTCACTGATGGGATTAATCATGTATTGCTGGAGAAGATCTGGAATCAATCACATTCTCATTTTTGAGCTGGATCCTAGACATCACTTATCACATCATCACGTTTTAGAGGTTATGAGCTCAGTATTATTAAACTTGTATCAATTCTGACATCATGATCACCACTAGCATAAGTAGTTATTACTAAAAAGCAATCTAGGTGGTGTATATTGATTTTCTTACATTTCTTATGTATTCACTGCAGGTGGCAGGATATTTGGCTGTATGTTGTTGTATTAGTGTGTTGGCCTGGCTACATCCTTCATTCATGTCAATCCCACAACAGCTCCACCCCCTTTTATTCCACAGTCTTCTGCTGCTCTTGCTGTTAAACCCCACATCTATTTGTCACTCTTGGTCTCGTCGCTGGTTCCTAGCTGTGATGGTGAGATATGATATTCCAGATTTCATGCCAATACTATAATATTTAATTTTACTTTCATGTTGCTTATGATGGTTTACAGTTTACTGTCTGGTTCATCTTGATACTGCCATTATCTTCTGTAGTTAATCAGTAACGTAGTTCCCCATGCCATCCCGTGCATTTATGATACCATGCTGTACTTGTAATTTTACTGAAATCATACTGTTATACTGTTTTGCATTTCCTGCAGTTTACACATAATATATTCTTGTACACTGTTTTGTATTCTGTGTTCCACTTTTTTCCTATAGACACACTATTGTTTCTGAAATTACAAAAACAAAACTTCTCTTAAGCCATCCCCACAATCCAGCTTAAGTACCTACACTAATTGGCCAAAAGTATTCGGACACCTGAGTATCACAACCAGATGTGCTTGTTGAACATCTCTTCCAGAACCATGGGCATTAAATTGGAAAGGTCACCCCATTTGCTGCTGTACTAGCTTTGCACTAGATTTTGGAGCATTGTTGTGGGAATTTGCCCATTCAAGCACAAGACCATTAGTGAGGTCAGGCACTGACGTAGGGTGAGGAGGCATTCTAATTCATCCTAAAGGTGTTCAGTGGGGTTGAGGTCACGGCTCTGTGCAGGACACTTGAGTTCTTCCACACCAGCCTTGGCAAACCATATTATCATGACTCTCACTTGGCACACAACATTGTCATGCTGGAACAGGTTTGGGGCCCATTAGTTCCAGTGAAGGGAAATCTTAATCCACATTTGTGGCACCAGTTTAGGGAAAGCCCAGATATGGGTGTGAAGGTCAGGTGTCCACACACTTTGGACCATACAGTGTAGGTCTGGACTAAATATTGAGGTGGTTGGATAAAATATTTCTTGATTAGATAACTGAAGCCTTCTTTGTGGAAGTTGTTTTGCTTTAAGGAGCAGTGTTGTAATGAAAGTTGTTGTTTATAGATTAGGACCTTGCCAGGAAAGGACGTTAGACCTAATTACCTTATTCAATTCACACTGGTTGTCTGCTAAGTTCCTCATTAATGCCGAAGTCCCCCTTATATTGTTTAAAAATGGTTTACCCTCATTATAGCCCACTTTGCTCACTTTGCCACTTTGACTGTTAATCCTGAGGATGACTCACATATTGTATTGTCTTTAAAAAAATTGAAAAATACATTTTATCCAATTAAAACTGGTTTGATTTTATTATTTTTTATTTGTTTGTAGTCATTTTCATAGAGTTAAGTAATGGCTATACTGTAGATTATTTCATTAACATGCTCTGTCATAAATACTAGTTTAATTTTGTTAATTGTAAAGAACTTCAAGATTCTCTGACTTAATTAAGATTTGCTGAATTATTATATGATTAATATGTAATGGGTGAAACTATCCCAGACCCCAGAGTTCAGAAAATCGTTATAGTCATTATAGGATATAGTCCTAACATACAGTACTAAGCAGCTAGGCAAATTATTTTATTGTTAGGCTCTTCTGACTGATTATATGGTTCCAGTATCATAATTGCACTGCAATGGCAACAGCAGCAAACCTAGCCTGCATTCCTGTAGAGTATGTTTTGGATGTTTTACTTTATATGCAGATGAGTACAAATATATGACCCCATTTTCATTATTGAAAGTTTTCTCCCTTTTGCTAATGATGCACACAACAGCTACATTGCAGTTCTCCCTTGTGGAGAATTTTCCACCTGTGTATGAGTGTGTGAGTGAGATGCCATAATGTATTGTATCTTGCTGTAGCAGCACTACTCCTCTTGTGTATCCACAGTGGAAGGTCCTGACAGCACCTCTCTGGCCTGTTGGGTTTGCAGATTGCTGGTTAGCTGACCAGCTCAACAGTCTGGGTCCTCTTATCTTGAGCCTGTGGGACCTGCTGTGTTTCTACATCTTTCAGATAAACTGGGCAGATCTGCAGGATGGCAGCTCTCTGATTAGAGGTGCAGAAAATTCCAGATCATTGCAATCCAACATTGTGCATCGTTTTCTAAACAATCGATTAAAATACAACAACATCAAATACTTTTGCTGGAGATTATAAGTCATTATCACCTCTCAGACAGGTTATTAGTACTTAAGTAAAATAACCTGTTAATAAATGGAGTAACAGTCACGTTATTTCACTGTGTGTGTAAATTTAGAGCTGACAACAGGAGCGGTGCAATCTCACTCCATGTGTTATCTCTGTTTATGTTTCGTGTATGTGTTCTAGAGAGTGAGGACTGGGAAAGGCAGAGCAAAGTAGTCATATGCCTGATTCAGTGCTTCCCTCCATGGCTGAGGTTTGCTCAGTGTCTTAGGCACTTCTGGGACAGTGGAAACACAGTGCATCTCCTTAATGCTGGCAAATACTCCACTGTCTTTCTCATGGTCACTTTTGCAAGTCTCTACAACACAGCAAGAGGTGGTTAAATTTCTGTAAATTTCTGTAGTTAAAGATATCTGATATGTTAATGAGTGTCTCATGTAATGTTCATGGTATTGTTTTAACAGTTTATATACAGTAGATCGCAAAATCTATATAAAGTGGTAATACCATGAACGTAAAAAAAAAAGAGACATATCAGTTATCGTTAATTATTTATGGTTATATGGTTATATTTTTACCATCATTCTTGAATCGCAATACTCCAGCATTTTTTAACTAATTTCAATCTATCATGTTTGTAGCATATGAATCATTTCCCTGTATTGACAGAGAAATGGAAAACGTGCCTACATGAAAGTTATAATCTAAAGGCAGTTGTTGAGGCAGGAAATAAACATCTATATGAATCATAGTGTATTTTTGTAAAAACTTTCACAAATTCTTCAGTCAAAGGTATAGATGTAAGTCCATACATTTTAAGAGGGAAGAATTAGTTTCATTACTAATGTAGTCAGTGTAGCTCAAAGTAAACATGGAAGTGTCTCAGTTTCCACCTGTTTGTGAATAAATACCACAAAACCTTAGGAAAAGTGTAGAAGCCAAAATTACAATGTACTGTGTTGTGCCGGGGTTTAATAAAAATACATAACACCCTGGTAAAACTCTTTTCTCTTTCTGGCCTGCTATATATAAATATTTATTTATTTTTAACACCATGGGTAACATGCTATTTAACAGTAGTTGTTAATATGGCCAAAGGTTTGTGACACCTGACCATCATGCCCGTATGTGGTTGTTCCCCAAACTGTTGCCAAAAATTTGGAAGCACACAACTGTCTTTGTATGCTGTAGCATTATCATTTCTTTTAACTGATACTAAGAATCCCAAACCTGTTCCAGCTTGACAATGCTCCTGAGCACAAAGCGAGATCCATGAAGACATGGGTTGCCAAGGTTGCTGTGGAAGAACTTGAGTGTCCTGCACAGAGCCCTGACCTCAACTCCACCTTTCGGATAATTGGAAAATAGACTGAACCCCAGACCTTTTGTCCCAAAGCTTGCCTGACTTCACTAATGCTCTTGTGGCTGATTGGACAAATCCCCACAGTCATGCTCCAAAATCTAGTGGAAAGCCTTCCTAGAACAATGGAGGTTATTATAACAGGAGGGAGGTTATTATAAAAGCAAAGGGAACTAAATATGGACATTCAAAAAGCACATATGACTGGTCTGGTGTCCACAATCCTTGGTCTGGTGTCTACAATACTTTGGCTATATAGTGTACCTTCATGACATAACTGACCTAAACCTACATAAACATATATATTGCATTATTTAGACATGCTTACTATTAACCCTGCCTATGTACATTTTAAAAATGTTGATGTAACACCAGAGTCAAGAAAAAAATATATATTTATTTTTGTGTTTGTTTGTTTGCTTGCTAATTTTTATTTTACATAAGATTATGACACTTTCCAGGATGACTTATGTTAGAACATCATGACAACAGGGTTTGTAGTTGTATCAGTGTATTTTAGTGCATGTCATAGTCACACACTGGTGATGTAACATACAGTAGGTTAGGTTAATTAGAGAAATTAGGCTGAACACTATAGTGTTTAAGTAAAGTGAGTTTCATATTTCTGCTTATAAGATTTTTATGTGTATGTGTCATCAGCATTACACTGTGCTTATTTGTTGTGATGTTCTAACATGAGAAAGTGTAATAACAGCCTTATCACAGCACATATCTGTCATGTATTATATCAACTTGATAGTTGGAAATTGTTTATTTGTTTGTTTATTTATTTATTTATTTATTTATTTATTTATTTATTTATTTATTACAGCTGTTGGAATAAGCATTTAGAAAATCAGTTTTCTTTCTGAGCTATATTACTTGGCAGGAACAGATATATACCAAAATATGTAGATTTGATAGAATCACAATGATCTATGTCCTTTAGAAAAGTCTGATCCAGCCATGGAGGAGAGTGTGTATGTGTATATGTGTCTGTGGGCCATATCTACCTGCATAAGTGTAATAGTGACCGTGAGCTGGGACCTAAGGATGGACTGGGGACTGCTACAAGGAAATGGACTTCTGAAAGAGGAGCTACTTTACTCCCGAGAGGTATAATACACAAATATATCTGCCCTCATAATCAACAACACTGTGCAATATTTTTAAATATTCACAGAGAATATTGAGATGTACTGTGCAGATGCAGTGTAATTTGATACACCCAATACTTCAAGATATGTTATTATATATAGAAGTCTAGCTGGGCTAAAATTAGAATTTAAATGGACATTCCACATTGATAATTTAATCATATTAAATCTAATCATAGTTGAACATTTAGTCATGCATCTTTGTCTTTTGATGTTCATTTTCTTTCAACTTCAACATATTTCGTTTATTTTTTATGTGACTTTTTAGGTGTATTACTATGCAGCCATGTTAGCAGATGTGCTACTGCGGATCTCCTGGGCTATTAATATCCTCTTGGCTCAGATGAAGGATTCAGCTGCTGTTGTTACTGTTAGTGCCATACTGGCTCCACTGGAGGTCCTCAGGTTAGATTTACATTACAGTAAGGCACTAAAAATGTATTGATTCTTGAAGTTGTTCAGGCGAATCCCACCATTGCAGTAACTTGACACTTGTGTTTTGAGAATTAATGTTTTTAAAATCCATTTACTTTTAAATATTGTTTCTGAGAAAATAAATCAATTTAATTTAATTTAATTTAATTTAATTTAATTTAATTTAATTTAATTTAATTTAATTTAATTTAATTTAATTTAATTTAATTTTTTATTCTGCAGGCGTTCAATCTGGAATTTCTTTCGGCTGGAAAATGAGCACCTGAAAAACTGCAGGCAGTGTCGAGCCATTCGTGATTTTGATTTGCCTGCTAGTCCAATAAACCTGCCGCAGAAGATCCTCATTGAGAAGCTGAAGGACCCAAATGAGCAGATTATTGGCAAACAGGAAACTAGTGCCTCACACCGTAAACCTACTTGTTTACTACTGAGATATCTAAGGTGATAATATGCACCAGTATTAATTTGCTTTACATATATTTACATAAGTAGAAGATTATTCACATGGTTTTGACATAATGGTTTTGATAATAAATAATTGCAGACATTTTTAGAAGCAAGCTATTTCTCTCATTACAGATCAAGAGTTAAGGAAACAAACTTACCAGTAGGGAGCCCAGAGATGGAGTCAACATAATATCTATAAGGATGACAAAGGAGGCCTGAAAATGGGTGCACACATAAATGTTGATTAGGTGCTTAGTCAGCAAGGTAAAATTTCATGATTACAGTCCCCATGTGTAATATATGAAGAAGCAGTTCCAATATTTCCCTCAAAATAATACTTTCCTTTATTTCACTTCAAAATCCACCAGTAATTCAATTTTCCAGACCAGCTGATATGCAAAAATCAGGCAAGCATGTACAATACAGCAGCTTGAGCCCAAGCGAATAAAGAGGAAAAAAGAGCATGGGAGGAGAAAGTGAGAGTCCAGCATTTCTCTCTCCAGAGAACTGATGTTCTCTGTTCTGCTTCCTACTCTGTGTTCAAGTCAGCAGTCCCACAGTCAGCTGTTTTTTTTATTGTTTTTTTTAAATAAAGTATCTTTATGCTCTCCTCCTGTTATAGTCCAAAACCAACAGTATAGCTTTGATATCTGAAGCAATGTATGTTGTGTTAATGAACAGGTTCAGCTTTTTTTCTTGCCATGCAGTGGTCCATGAACATGAACCAGTTGTCCATTTGTATTGTAAAGGTCATTCAGAGGGAAGTAGTCAGTAAAATGCTGAGCATCACATGCATAACAATCCACTCAGTCGGATGTTCGCATGTATTAATGTATATATGTGTGTGTATATGCATATGTGTGTGTATGTTTGTATGTGTGCATGTAAGAGAGAGTATTACTTATGATAAATTACTGCATTAGCACTTACAGCTTTTTGCAAAATGCTGTATTTGTCATTGAAGTTCTCTGATATATTCATTGCATGTCAATGTCCATCGTGCACATTTTGACATGTTATTTAAGTGGCATGAAGCCATATAATTAGTGATAGCACTCCTTGTTTGAAGAATAGATGAGGTTAGAATGGTGTGGAAAAGGAGAACTCACTGGTCTTCTACCAGTGCCTGCTCTTCACTGTGTTCCTCTGGTTGGCTTTTGGGGCTGCTACTGTCCCCGTCAACTCTCTTACTGGCCGGGTTAATGGCGAGGACTGTCCCTTCTCTCTCTGAGTTCTCCAGATGCCTCGGAGCCCCATCTTCTGGATTGTCCACAGAGCGTGATCGCAGCACTTCAGCCTTGTTCGTCTCTGTGATGGCTCTTTCCTCTATAACGACTCCGGGGAAGTGATTTCTCAGTGTCTCTCTGCAGTCACCATAGAGATGCTGCTCCAGAGTTAGGTTTGCCTGGGCCAGGTGTTTGAAATCGGACTCAAACAGGAAGGAAGGACTGGGCTGGGTGACTCCGTCTACCTGGCCTAACACCACAGAGCCCCTGTACACCTCAATAGCCTCGGGCAGCATAGACTTGATCTTGGGCAGCCAGCGCTTACGAACCCGGCGTGCGTTGGTACACATGTCTGCGGCGATCACATTCATCTCACTCTCCTTGAAGTTTGGGGCGAAGTTCTGACAGTAAACTTCAAAGAGGAGACAGAAAAAATGAAAACAGGAGAATTCTTATGAATATTTACCAGCTGAAATAGCTGGAGCAGTTTGTTATTTTTAGAGTCCTCTGCTGCCTGAAGTGAAATTGCTAATAAAATAGACAGAAGCCTTTCTCTTCACCCAAATGTCCCTTTCAGCTTTGTTCAAAATACAGTACATATGCCTACAAGTTTGCCTATTAAAGGCAGAGCTGAGTAACCCTGGGGGGAGGGGGACGGGGGCGGGTTAATAAACATCCACATTTCCACTTCATGACAAGATTGCAGTTTAGCTCAAGAATCAGTTTTATTTAGGCTCGAAATGCTATGATACTTATAGGTTTATAAACACTTTAAAACTTTTCAAACTGCACAATTAAAATGTGAATCATCCAGTACAGTTTCCAGTTGACTTAACGTGCCCTGTGTGAACAATTTTGACCACTATTTACACATGGGACACATTGGAAAAGAGTTCTATTAAGCGATACTGACAATACAAACTAAACATAGTCACATACATGAGGAACTAAAGAAGACTCACGTTTGACTGTGTTGAGTATGCGGCTGTCCAGAGGTTTGCGATTGGGATCACAATTGGAGGAGCGGATGCCTGTCCCACAGCTGTCTGCCAGTGTGTTCCTGCAGTTGTCATACCACAGTCAGCCACAGAGGGGCACACACTGCTCATTTCACTAACAGCCATGTTTATCACATACATCACTGATTCTTTGAAAATCTATATTGCAGATACTGCTGATAATCTGATAGGTCCTATCTTAGGTATTTTAAAAGCATTTATTTGATAAAACCAAAAGGTATACATGTCAAAAAACAAGGTATACATAACAGTGACACTCTACAGACCTGTCAAAAAAAGCAGCAAGCAGGCGTCGGAGAAGGACTTTGTGCTTGACCCCAGCACACAAGTGGCAATTCATCAGCTGCCCACGTGTCATGAACACACCAGATCCTTTCACAACCCCAACAACAAAGAAACAATGAGATTTCAACTCTCTAAGCATGCTATCCTACTCAGTCAGCTGATAAGCTTTTTCTGAAATGGGATAGAATTGCAGAGCCAAGGCCTTACCTGCAATCAGCTCCAGCCTCTCGCCTGGATCTCCCTCTGTGTAGAGTGCAGGGTGGCAGCGGTAGCCGATCTGACTGATAAGTCCAGCAGGAAGAGCTTCTCTGTCCCCTCCGAGCAACGTGCAGAAGCGGCTCTCCAGGGATGGAGGCAGGGAGGACACCTCCATCTTCTCATGCACTAGGAGGAGAGGAGAGACAAACACATAGAATCAAAAGGCCTTCAATCCTAAATGTTCAGCCAAGTGTATTTTAAGATTTCGTCCATTCTGACATTTACTGCCATAGAGACTCGCCGAGACACCATAGATCTTCCCACTGGTAAGGTTGTCATATGAGTCATCTTCAAAGTCTTCTTCCTCGTTCTGATGGGAAGTGGGGCTGTCCGTGGTGGGCAGGCTGGAGGCTCCGGGGCTTGAGTGATCTCTTGATGAATGCTCATACGGGTGAACAACACTCAGCGTCCCGTTTCCAGCACCAGTGGTGTAGAAAAGTGTACTCCCCCTCAAAGATCTACTCCTGAGTCCCTTGGCATCATCCTCGGTTTGCTTGAGCTCGCCGCTCTGAGTACACACAGGGGTCTCCAGCTTCTCCTCTTTAATTTTACAGACAGCCGTAGGCCGGTCGCCTAGCAACAGTGAGGCGTTGTTGTTGTTTGGGCTGGGAGGATCGTCTGTGGCAGATGTCTGCGAGTCACAGAATGGAGCATTGGCCTTGAACATCAAGTCCATCCCACGCTCTACAATGTTCTGGATCTGCAGGTAACCGGCTGTGTACATGACCATGAGCTGATCACTGGCTGTCACTGTCATCCTGCCGGTGTAACAGAAAGACAGAATCTGCTGGAAACAGGACGGGGCCACCGAAGAGGGCAGTTCGAACAGAGTCTGGCTGCTGTCACTGAAGAGGTCACGGAAGTAAAGGCTGCTGGCGGCCAGCACGGCACGGTGGGCCTTAAAGGCCTGCCCATTCACCATAATGGCCACGTCACAGTGCTGGCCCAACAGCCTCTGCTCATTCAGGCTGTCCAGCACTGCACTGCCAAAGTTGGGAATCTCCATGTGCAGGAGCTGAGACATTGCGCCAGCTTCAGATCTCCACAGAATTCCCAGTGGGCATCTGCAAAAGGACATTCCACACAGAATATCAATACACTGGAAAAATGGAAAAAGTTCCAGAACAAAAAAAAAAAACAGGATTTGACCTTATTCCTAAAAGTAAGAACTTGCTGTGATCCTGGCTCTTTCGTATCCCAGAGGACAACCAAAAGGAAATAGAAACCTGGAGGAAAAATACTGCACAGCAACTCCCCTACTAAATGCCACACTCTCTCCTCTAGCACTAGCACAGACTATATGTTTAGTAACTCTGAATTAGCTTGTGAGAAGTATTCAGAGAAAGCTGCAAACTGACCCACCAGCCCTACCCTCCCTCCCTGTCCCACCATCCCACTACCTGACCTCTAGAGCAGAATCCTCCGAGAAGGGATAGAGAAGGCAGACTGGCTCCTCACATTAGCTCAGCAGAATGAAGGAGAGCAGGAAAGAAAGAGAGAGAGAGAGAGAGATGTGTGTCTCAATCCATCCTCGCCTCTCTACACAGGACTTCCTAGCAAGAGGGAAAGCGAGCGTCTGTGTGCAATCGATGCACCATCTACTGTATGTCACAGAGCGGGAGAGAGAGGCTATAGGCACAGACACAGAGACGGGGGAGAGAGGGGGAGGGAGGGAGACTGAGAGAAAGTCATTTAAGGACACATGGAGAGTGAGGGAGAGAGAGAGCAAAAGAGAACAAGGAGAGAGAGAATGAGGCTGATGCAGATAATTGCCCTGCAGAGTATAACTCGTGCATGTGCTATAGAGACAAAAAGCTGGGCAAAGCCAGAGCAATTGCTTACTTTTATTAGAGCAATCAAGAGATGGGAAAGAGGGTAGAAATGGGAGAATTCGTCTCATGTCATCCTCCGAGACTGAAACAGGCGCAGTCACATAATCCATCAGGAGCCCCCCTCCCCATCCCACCTCCGATTATTTACATTAAAGGCAGACAAATGGAGCGTGCCAGGCGAGCAGCGCTGCAATGCAGTCCCTGTCACAGGCTGGCATGCTCAGTACAGAGTCTGCATACCCAATCAGATGTGCCAACACGGCATCAGACAGATACTCCTCCGATAAGAGCCAGATGAGGGGATAAAAACGCAAAGCAGGTGCAGACTCAGCCTCCAAACTGCTTCTGCCTTCATGTCTCTACCTAAAAATGACAAAGAGCAGGCTTTTTGACAAAGTGTTAAGACTGTGAAATTGTCATTATTCGTGAGACGGAAAGCTGAACCACTGCAGTGTGAGGCAGACTATATGGAGCAGCACTAGGGTGGTAAAGCAGCATCACTCAGCACAGTAGATGTGAAAGTGGAGGGAGGGAGGGGGGGTTCTGAAGCCCTGCCTTTGACTCACTGCCTTTTAAGGCTAAGACGCCAATGGAGCATGAGTCAGCACTATTTAAGAGAAACATAAAAACGTCAGGAACATGCTGGCTGCGTGTCTAATATTAGAGGGAAAGCTTTATATCAATGATGTCTGTCAGACATATGCCCTTGTAAGTGCAGCAAGAGCTGAGCTCACCTGACTGTCTGGTCTTCTGAAAAACTGTGAAACTGTGTCACAACCCCCTCCCACTCCAAATCAGACCAAATCTTACCATGTTTCAACATAAGCTGAACAATTTCCTTCATATACTTTATATTCACTTCATTCAAAATGTTACTTTCTGCATGTTTCACTCATTGAAGTGAGTGCAAAGACAGTCATCAAACTTTTTTTTTTGTTTTTTAATTATTATGAATCAATAATTCTCACTTTAAGGCAAATCTCTGCATCAATGATTTAGTGATTCAGGTTATCCCAGAGTGCTGAACACAACCATCTACTTGTTCTTGAAGAGAGAGTGCCGATATCAACAGCTATTAAGCTGACAGGCAGGATGCTAGAAAAAGAGAGACTGCATGGTTACACGTATGATGTCCCTAGTGAAAAGAGACTGCAGTCTGAGCTGTGGAGGGGAAAGCGGTGCCTCCATACTGCCTCCTGGAGGAAATAGGAAGCAATGTTTGCTCTTTTTTTTTTTTTTTTTTTTTGCCAACTTAGTGATTCTCTCATTTGATTTTGTGAGTTTTTAGATTATTTTAGAGACAGCATTTTTTAAAGGGACCTAAAAACAAATCTATTGACTTTTGTTGAAGACTTTAGCTACAGTGGCGCTTCAAAGTTTGTGAACCCTTTAGAATTTTCTATATTTTTGCGTACATATGACCTAAAATCATCAGATTTTCACACAAGTCCTAAAAGTAGACAAAGAGAACCCAATTAAACAAATGAGACAAAAATATTATACGTGGTCATGTATTTGTTAAGGAAAATGATCCAATATTACATATTTGTGAGTGGCAAAAGTATATGAACCTCTAGGATTAGCATTTGATTTGAAGATGAAATTAGAATCAGGTGTTTTCAATCATTGAGATGACAATCAGGTGTGAGTGAGCCCCCTGTTTTATTTAAAGAACAGGGATTTATCAAAGTTTGATCTTATAAAGTGTATCATGGCATGGACAAAGGAGATTTCTGAGGACCTCAGAAAAAGAGTTGTTTATGCACATCAGGCTGGAAAAGGTTACAAAACCATCTCTAAAGAGTTTGGACTCCACCAATCCACAGTCAGACAGATTGTGTACATATGGAGGAAATTCAAAACCATTGTTACCCTCCCCACGTGTAATAGTCCGTGAGGAGCACAAATGACCTTTCATCTTCACAAATGAACCCAGGGTAATTCTAAGCAACTAAAGGCCTTTCTCACATAGGCTAATGCTAATTAGCCAGTGGTGTGCATGACAGGTTTGCAAGGAGAAAGCCACTGCAGTTTGCTAAAGATCACATGGACAAGCCAAACGGCTGTTGGATTTTTTTTTTAGATGGATGAGACCCAAATAGAACTTTGTTGTTTAAACGAGAAGTGTTATGTTTGGAGAAAGGAAAACACATTCAAAAGGAAAATGTCAAGACATCTGTCCATGACAATCACAAGATAAGGACCCTAAGTACACATTTCATTCTACCAAAGAATGGTTAAAGAAGAATAAAGTTAATATTTTGGAATGGCCAAGTCAAAGTCCTGACCTTAATCCAATCGAAGTGTTGTGGAAGCAAGCAGTTCAATGAGGAAACCCAGCAACATCCCAGAGTTGAAGCTATTCTGTACTGAGGAACGGGCTAAAATTCCTCCAAGCCGATGTGCAGGACTGATCAACAGTTACCGGAAACGTTTAGATGCAGTTATTGCTGCACAAGGGGGTCACACCAGATATAATAAATAAATGACCATGTATAATATTTTTGTCTCATTTGTATAATTGGGTTCTCTTTATCTACTTTTTGGACTGGAAAATCTGATGATGTTTTGGGTCATATTTATGCAGAAATGTAGAAAATTCTACTTCAAACTTTCAATCATTCAAGCACCACTGTATATTTTAAAATAACATCCTCCATTTTTCCTCTGATAAACCATACACACACAGATATACACGGTGTGCATAATTATAAGGCAAATGGCATTTCCGAAATTAATTTGATTGGTGAACAAATACAGACGTCTCAGTTGACCTAAATGTTTATTTCACATCGAAATAGAATGTTTAACAAAGAAAAAATTAGATTAATCTTTCTCAGAGAAAATTATAAGCATGAACAATTAATAGGTAACTACATTTCAAATACTTTTTTCACTTACCTGTTTTTTCTTCAGTCTTAAAATATTATTTAATAAATAATGAACATAAAATAACATTTAACAATTAAGAAACTATTCAAAACTATTCAGAGATGAACATGTTCAGTGATGAACATTATTTTCAATAACCTCCATGAGCCATTGCATACATTGAATCTGTCAGTTTCTTTATCTTTTCATGATCTGTTTTAGCTGAGGTAGCCACCACATCCTCCCAAATGCTGTTCAAAGAGGTGAATTGTCTTCCCTCACTGTAAATCTCATGCTTGAAAATGGCTCAGAAGATCTCAGTAGAATTTAAGTCAAGTGAGGATGGGTCTACAGTGCATAATACTGTGAAAAGATTCAGGGTATCCGGAGAAATCTCATTGGATAAAGGTCAAGGCCGGAAACCACTGTTGAATGTGCGTGACCTTTGAGCCCTCAGGAGCCATTGCCTGATAAATCATCATGCTACTGTGATAAATATAACCACATGGGCTTGGGAGTATTTCAGAAAACTGTTGTCACTTAACAGTGTCCGCTGCTGCATCAAGAAATGAAACCTGAAACCCTATTATGCAACAAGGAAACCACACATAAACTCTATGCAGAAACACTGCCGAGTTCTCTGGGCCCGAGCTCATCTCAGATGGACTGACAGCCAGTGGAAACATGTGCTGTGGTCAGATGAGTCCACATTTCAGCTTGTTTTTGGGAAATATGGACGTCGAGTTCTCTGTGCCAAAGATGAAAAAGACCAACCATTATCAGCAAAAGGTGCAAAAGCCAGCATCTGTGATGATAAGGGGGTGCATCAGTGCCCGCGCCACGGGTCACTTGCATATGTGTGAAGGTACCATTGACACGGAACCATACACTGGGATTTTAGAGAGACATATGCTGCCATCAAGGCAATGTCTTTTCCCAGGAAGCCCATGGTTATTTCAGCAGGACAATGCCAGGCCTCATTCTGCATGTGCTATAACACTATGGCTTTGTAGACACAGAGTGCATGTGCTTGACTGGCCTGCAAGCAGTCCAGATCTGTCTTCTATTGAAAATGTATGCCACATCATAAAGAGGAGAATCAGACAATGGCAATCAAGGACTGTTAAGTAGCTGAAGTCTTGTATCAAGCAAGAATGGGCAAATTTCCATTTGCAAAACTGTAACAATTAGTATTCTGTTCTTAAACAATTAAAAAGTGTAATTAAAAGTAAGGGTGATATAATACAGTGGTAAACATGCCTCTGTCCCAACAATTTTTTTAGTATGTTGCAGGCATTGAATTCTAATTTTGTTTATATTAACAAAATACAAGTAAGTTGATCGGTGAAAACACTGCAAATCTTTTCTTAGTACTTTGTCAGTTAAATAAATGCTCAAGAGAATTAACAAATCACAGCTTTTTGTTTTTATTGCATTTTAGAAAATATCCCAACTTTTATGGAAATGTGTTTTGTACCTTGATACATGCAATGGACCATTTTCCTGCATAAAGATCATGGCCTCCTTGAATGTTGCTGACTCCTTCCAGTACCACTGCTTGAAGAAAGTATCTTTTACATACTGCCAGTAGGTTTGGGAGCTGAATTTCAGTCCATCTTTAACCTGAAAAGGTCCAACTAACTCATTATTAATGATACCAGCCCACAGCAGTACCCCTCCTCCACCTCACTGGTGCCTTACTCAAACTGGTTCTCTGTGCCCATTAGTGATCCACCCATGGGCCTTCCCATCTGGTCCATCTAGAGTCACTCTCATTTCATCTGTCCATAAAACCTTTGAGAAATCGGTGTTCAGGTATTTCTTGGCCCAGTCATGATACTTCAGCTTGTGAGTCTTGTTCAGTGGTGGTCATGTTTTAGCCTTAGCCATCTCTCTGATCACTTGACACCTTGTATTTCTGGGCACTTTTCAGAAGGTTTCAGTTCTGTAATATTGTGGCACTGGAGAGTAATGGGTTCTGGGTAATCTCACGTTTTTATTCTTCTTAAGTAATTTGCAGTCAACTAACTCCTTTTCGTCTCCACACGTTTTTGAGTTTTTCCCCCCCGCAAGTCTGTTGAGTATCCATAACAAAGTGCTTGACTGTCACGCCTCGATAACTTTGCAATCTTCAGTTTTCTGCATGCTCTGATAGGCATTTTACATTTTTTGACGTTTCAGTAAGTTAAATCTCTTTTTGGCCAATTTTCCTGAATTAGAGAAGCTGCCTAATAATTATGCACAACTTATATACGGTGTTAATCACTTTAAGTCACACCCTCCCTTATTAAACAATTTAACTTCTCCTGAAAATAAGTTATACCCTGTTAGCATTCAGGTTTATATGGTTAAGAGTTGGGTCATATGCATAGAAATAACGATCAGATCATAATACTGACTTGCCTAATAATTATGCATGCAGTGTAAAATACATAAAATTGCTTAAATTAAAATTTATTCAGTTCAATTAAATTTTATGTATATAGTGCTTTTACAAATGGACATTATCACACAGCAGCATTACAGAAATCTGAATATAAAATTTAAATAAGAATTGTACATTTATCCCCAACAAGCAAGACTGAGGTGACAGTGGCACAGGAAAACTCCGAGATGACAAGAGGACGAAACCTTAGACTCTACCCACGCTCATCTGGGTGACACCAAATAGTGTGATGACAAATAATTTCTCTTCTGTAACTGTATTCTATAGAACCGAATAGTGATAATTGTGCTGAAAGGAACTTGAGTATGAAAATCATTAGAGTTGTAACTTTATAGTATCAAACAAGTTTTCAGCTGTTCAGTGTTGGAGGCTTGAGTGTGAACTGTTTTTAGCAATTGCAGTCTTTAGGCTATGCAAGAAAGAACATCTAAAACCACCTTTAAGGTGTGCGTGTGGCACCGTCCACAGTAATCTCATGGTGATGTTTAGAGTTGGGACACGAAGGTTAAACTCAACTGTAGCATTTATATGAGAAATCCAAACATCTCAGTAATAAATCAGAAAATCATGAATGGTGCCAATAAACACATTTTATTTTTCAAACAAATTACAATATGATAAAAAATTCTGCAATTCCACAACTGCAACTACACAACAATGTATACATGACTCCAAAAATACTCTTCACATAAAAATACTCCATACTTAAAACTACAGAAAATAAAACAGTGTAATTTTGTAGCAGCTGAAAAGGCCACTTTTCTGTGTACCTATGAACATGGGAGAGGTTTGTTTACATACTCTCATGACACAGAAGCAGTCATTTAATAAGGCTAATTCATCAAAACAAGCACACCGAATTACATAACTGCTTTAACAGGTTTAAAAAACAGTTCACATTTAATGCAGTTAAATAAATGGGAAAGCTCATCAAATGCTGAAAATGGAAACATGAGTGGAACTAAAATGGTCCTTTATTTACACACAATTCCTACACAAAGATCATCCTGACAAAAAACACTGTCTGTAGTGCACATGGCTATTAAAGACTTCAGGTTACCTGATAAAATGGCTTTAGATCCTGAAGCTTCTAAACACAAAATTAAAACCTATGATCTGATATTAAAGCTGTGATAATCCTTTGTTATGTACTCAATTCACAATATTCTTCCAATGATTTAAAAAAATCCAGCTGAAATAGTCCTGATTCAACAGTCAAGATAGGAATATAATAGGAATTGCTTATCATCATAGTAGATGCATTAAGACAGTCAATTTCCATATCAATAATTTAAGCATGCTTTCAGTGAGATACCACAACATAATTTCACAGTAGCTGACAAACTGAGTTAGTAAAATAGGTTCAACATCGCACTGTTTTGGTTTTAGAGCACTAGATGGAATTTTGGGCACAGAAATAAAAATCAGCAGTACTGAACTGCATCAAAAAAAGGCTACAATCATGTGAGCCTGAGGAAATACTGCTCAATGCACTGATGTACAATACATGACTAATATAACAAGCTACAAGGTAAAAAAGTTCAGTAAATGGTCCAGTGCACTGGCACGCAACTCAGAATCCCATCACAGAACACTATGTGAACTGAATTAATGATGAGGTCCTATAAAGACCATTAACAAAGAGGCCAAAGGTTCACAGTACAGACTACCTTATAAAACACATATAAGAGTTAAACGCAACAAAACATCTGTCATTTCTATCCAGTTTAAATGCAGGTCATTAGAAGGCAGTGATTTAAAGGGTGTCAGCTTCGCTGCTAACCCTCAATGATGGGGTAAACAATTCAACAATATGCATTTAGGGGCATACTCTGCTTCATCATAATGTCTATAAATAACTGTTATACATACTATTTCCATAAAAATAGACTTCTTAGTCCTCGGTACTCTTTTGATTAAAATATTTGTAAAACAGTTTTGACCTTTTAAAACATCACCTCTGCTTGTATTAGGAGTGACAAAAACATCCACTTAGAGTTTAACCTTACAAGTAGGTCAGATACATGATCTTAATTTCTATGAAATTCATAAATCAGCCTCGCCATTAGGACATTAGTCTCAACACAGCAAAAAAATACAATAACCAAATAAATTAAAAAAAAATTAATTATTAAAAAATCCTTCAACCCCCTAGCAGGAGTTTCCTATATTACACTGAAGTCTCTCCCAAGAGTTTCTGAACGTGGCATTTGACTGCTATACATGCAGTCTGTGGTTTTTGATTTTCCACCTTTTGGAGCGAACACGGAAGAAGAAGAACATGAGCATGAGAAAGACGCAAGAGAATGCGTACAACAGCACACACAGACTCATGTCCACACCAGAGAAGCCCAGACCCAAGAATGGGAGATTAGGCTCCTTTTGGATGCCTCCAGTTCCACTTTCATCAGTTTGCTTCATGTGTTTTGGAATACCTTCAGGAGATGGCTTCAACCCTTTAATTATAACACTAGATGGGGTTGATATGGCTTTGTTAGCTGCAACTGCACCTGCTTCTGGATGGATATCACTGGTGTACTTGGGGGAGATATTGGCAGCACTATAATGTTTTTTGAGGAAAGCAAGGACCATATCTTCATTCCACACATGTAGCCCATCTTGCTCTTCATGGCATGTTGGACAGAGGTCAGGAGTGGGCCATTGTGTTTTTGGAAACATGGGGTCTTCACTCATTGACCCTATATAGAATGAAAACAATTGCTTTGTATTATTGAACAACAATATGACAATTCTTAGAAACTTAGCATTGCAAATCCACCAATCCATATTCCATGTCTGCAGCTTACCTGCTAGCCTGGCATTAACCTGGTTATGTTTCCTCCATAACCAGAGCACTGCTTCATCCAAAGACTTCACCTGGCTCATGGATTCCTGTGCCATCTCCTCAAAGTGTTTTCCACACTCACGGCAGCCGAAGAACATGCCAATGTACTGTCTCATTGTTTGTAGCACGGCCAATGGATCATCCTCCAGTGCTAAGAGAGTCAAAGTTACAAAGCAGGAAAATCTCAGTAGGAACATAACCAGAGCACAAGTTCATATAAACATCTCGAGCAGATCCATCCATAAAAAATTAACTAGATTCAATCTTAAAAAAGGAAACTGTTCATTTACAACCCATATGCTTCATCTGAGTACTTAATATCAAATAAAGGCTTTTCAGCCACTTAATTGAGGAAAGCTGAAAGCGCTTGGCTCTACATACCGGTGTTGGCAAGCGCGTCTGGCCGGCTGGCAGCCTGCACAGTGAGCACGTGAAAGAGGGTCCAAAGGGAGCAGGGGTATCCTCGGAGTGCCACACTGCTGCCCTGGCAGCCTAGCCATTGCACACGCTCAGTCAGGTGTAGTCCGGAGATCTGGCACAGTGCAACAAATACCAAACCAGTTATAATCGTTTAGCAAAATTTCTGCGGACTACATTTCTGGTGCAGGCCATTTCTGAAACATAAGGCCGTTTTCACACATTTTCCCCAAAGCCAAGTTTTTTCTACGCTGATGGTATGCTATGTTTGGTAGTGTATGAAAGCTGTTTTTAACCCGGATGCAGTCCAGGAGACCAATCTCTGCTACTCCTCAAACAGTGGTCTGGGGTTTGCTTTAAGTGAAGTGTAGAGAACACCATGTGTCACAGTTAATTAATGAATAGTTAATTACTTAATTCTTGATTGTAGTTTGATAATGCTGGACAAAGAATTCAATCTGCTATATGTATACATACATAGATACATACATACATACATACATCACATGTATATATTAGGGATGCAACAAAATTTTGGCCAAAAGAGAAAAAAGGCCAAAAATGCCCCGCCTCTCACTGCTCAGCGCTCAGATTTCACTCACACTCCATCGCAACATCACTAGAGCCGCGAATTAAAGAAAATTACTTTGACTCTGAGAGGAAAAACAGGGTGCACAGGAAATGATAAAAGAGCTGGAGGTGATGAATGCCTCTGCTGAAGGATCGACGAGCAGCACAGAGCAACGCGTTCCAACGGGTGCGTACAAATGATGACGTGCAAACTTCCTCACTTTCTGACATGTTTGAGGAGATTCTACATCCATCCCCAATCCACAGCAGTGCCACAACAAGCACAGCTACGCTTTCCATCGCTTGTCCGGATTGCACACAGGCATGTATCTGCCCCAAGCATCAGCACAGAGAGTGAGAGATTATTCAATGCAGCGCCTCATGTTCTTGATGAGAGGAGGAACTGTCTCTCCTGCCAGAAAGCTGAGCAACTTTTGTTCTTGAAGAGAAACCTACCACTTTTGCTTAAATAGAAAGCAATCCAATTTACTATGTGTATAACAATTACATTAAAATTCGTGTAGCCCTGCAAAACTTTGTTCTCGACTTGAGGCTACATCTGTTTACACTTTGAGGTTGGTTTTAGTTCTATTGTTGTAGTTTTGCACAATAATCTTTAATTAATGTGGAAATACGTTTACATAAACAGAATAGAGACCTACTTCATTACTTGACTGCTGTTTTGCATATCATAATAGTTTTCTAGAACTTTACATTATTTGGATAATTGGATAAAAAAAAATCTGTTAAATTTGATTGTTACAGAACTGAATGAAGAATAATATACTTTATATAGTTTTTGTTTTGGTGTGTTTATTTTGAAAGTGTGATCATTTTACTGGTTTGTAGTTTTTAAATTCAGATTCATTATATTCATGAAGTGAATTAAAAAGTCTAATATTAATACAATTATACAAAAAAATCTATATTAAAATGTGTTTTTAAAAAAATATATTTTTTAGTTTTCAGCCAATGGCATCGTGAATTTTCCAGAATTGTCCGTATACACACGCGCGCGCACGTGCGTGCGTGTGCAACAATTATTGGCACCGCTATGAATTCATATGAGAAAAATATATTTGAAGTATATTCCCATTGATATTTTACTTCTTTTTTTTTTAGTACACCGGGGTTTCACAGGACCATAAATATGAGGTAAAACATAGGCCAAATTCCCTTAGTCAATATAGCTGTGATGTGCACCAAAAAGTTGTTGAGCTTCACAAAATGGGAAGTGGCTATAAGAAAATA
Organism: Ictalurus punctatus; assembly: GCF_001660625.3. Taxonomy (NCBI): domain Eukaryota; kingdom Metazoa; phylum Chordata; class Actinopteri; order Siluriformes; family Ictaluridae; genus Ictalurus; species Ictalurus punctatus. The sequence continues at coordinate 8,557,506 of NC_030437.2, forward strand.
GCACAAGCATTGAAGATGCCCATTTCCACCATCAGGGCAATAGTTAATAAGTTCCAGTCAACTGGAAATGTTATGAATCATCCTGGAATTTGACATGTGTCTATATTGTCTCAACGCACTGTGAAGAGGATGGTTCGAGTGGCCAAAAAAATCGCAGTTGGAGTATTGCAGAAGTTCATTGTGTCTTCGGGTCAGAAAGTCTCCAAAACTACAATCCAAAGTCACCTACATCACCACAAGTTGTTTGGAGGCATTTCAAGAAAAAAGCCTCTACTCTCATCCAAAAACAAACTCAAGCGTCTTTAGTTTGCCAGACACTACTGGAACTTCAAATGGGATTGAGTTCCATAGTCAGAGGAAACCAAAATAGAGCTTTTTGGTAATAAACACCAGAGGTGGTTTTGGCACACACAGAGTTGTGTATTAAACGGTTAAATATGGTGGTGGTTCTTTAATATTTTGTGTCTGTTTTTCTGCCAGAGCAGAACATGGACATTTTGTTAGTCAATGATGGCATGTATCCTATCAAATATAACGGATATTAAATGAAAACCTGACTGCATCTGCCAGAAAGCTTAGAATTGGCCATGGCTGGATCTTCCAGCAGGACAATGATCCAAAACATGCATCAAAATCAACACAAAAAAGGTTATTATACCTGTTATTGTGTGTGAATATATATATATATATATATATATATATATATATATATATATATATATATATATATATATATATATATATATATATATATATTATATATATATATATATATATATATATATTATATATATATATATATATATATATATACATACACCTGTTATTGTGTGTGAAAATCCCAGGAATTCAGCAGTTTATAAAATACTCAAACCAGCCCATCTGGCACCAACAACCATGCCTCAGTTAATGCCACAGAGATCATTCTCCTTCACCATTCTGATGTTTCACGTGAACATTAACTATAGCTCTTGACCTGTCTGTATCTGCATGATTTTATGCATTGGGCTATATATACACAGTGGGGGAAATAAGTATTGAACGAGTCAACATTTTTGTTTTCAGTAAATATATTTCCAATGAGGCTATTCACATCAAATTTTCACCAGAGTTTGGTATTAACTCCACACATATAAAGAAATCATTAAAAACATTAAGTCCATAAATGAAGTTATGTGTAATAAAGTGGAATGACACAGGAAAAAATTATTGAACACGCTAACTGAAATTTATTTAATACTTAGTATTGAAGTCTTTGTTCATAATGACAGCTTCAAGACACTTCCTGGCTTCAGTATTCAGGTGTGATTTTGGTTCATATTTTGGCTAAACATTGTCTTTAAATCTTGTTCAATTGGATTAAAGGCAGGTGGATTAAAGTGATCGTTCCTTCAATTATATGAAGTCTACCAGTACCACACGATGAAAAACAGCCCCACACCATGACGCTTCCACCTCCAGATATCAATGTTGGTATAGTGTTTTTAGGCGGAAAAGCCTTTTTATAGACCATCAATCTAACCCAGCTGATATTAATTTGCAGTTAGGAGGTATAATTACTTATGGATTTCAGCTTGTTCTTTGTCTTACCTTGCCTTGGAGAACTGCCTTTTCTAAGCGTGTTCAATACTTTGTTCCCCCGTGTCATTCTGCTTTATTACACATAACTTCATTTATGGACTTAAATATTGTGAATTCTTTATATTTGTGGATTTCTTGAGTTAATACTGATGTCTGGTGAAAATTTCATGTGAATAGCCTCATTGGAAATATATTTACTGAAATTTTTTTTGACGTGTTCAATACTTATTTCTTACACTGTATATAAGCAAACAGCTTCAACTTAGGAAGCTTTCATATATGCAGCATTTAGTCTGGTTGAATCATGGTGAGGATTTCCCCTTGGTGTTGTTCGTCTGGATAGGTGAAAACACACCAATAACACTTGTATGTGGACCAAAACAACCATTCTGAGAGCGTCTAATCTAGGTGATCTTGGTCTGTCTGCAAGTCAACTTTAGCATGGTCTAACCGCAGTGAGAAAATTATTTTGCCCTAAATCAACCCAAATGGAGGACTGTATTTTGGGTTGCAGAAAGCAATTTTTTGTAGTTGTGAGCTATTAAACTGAGCCGTGAGGCACAAGCTGAGCTGTAGCACTACAGGAATGCCAAGTATTCTAAGTATTTGGACCAGCTAACAAAATATATTGAAATAAATGCTAGTATTTCAGAGCAAGGTCTGTATTCAGGTGATTTTTGTCATTTTTATGTAAACATGGCAACAGTTTATTTTCTGGTTGTTGTTTTTTTGCCTTTAATTATTTGCAGTGTCAAACCAATCAAAAATCAAATAGTAAGCAATCCAAAAGTCTTTGTAAAGACATAAAAACTGGCCCAGAATTGATCCTGGGTACAGCCTCAAATATATGGGCTAAGCATGAAAATGGCCTAAATCATAACTAGGTTTTTGTTTTAATAATCAGTAATGCATTGTGTAGGCAGCTAAAGATTCAGTAATAATTGTTGGGCAGAAACTGAACTCACACTGGACTAAAAACTCTGTGCTATTCTATTTTTTTATTTTTCAAATCCGAGTTCAGGTTGGTGGGGTAAAAGTGTGCCAATGTTGAGTCTCACCCTCATCTTGTTGTTGGCCAGGTCCAAAATGGCTTCATAAGGAATTTTCTCCAGTGGTAAACTGACCAGCCATTCCAGTAGTGTCTCTAGAAGTTTAACCACAGATTGGCGTCCAGGAAACAGCTAAGATCAGAGGTACAAGATGTTGGGAGTCATGTCAGTAGAGCTCACAATGGACAATAATTACAAGGCTGTATGTTAATGTGTCCTACCTTAGCCACTACTGTGACAAAGTCTTTAAAGGTTTTCAGCTCCACTCCCTCTAAGGTCTTGTGAGTTGCCAGCTCCACTCTCAATAGGTAATGTAAGCCAGACTCCAGGTCTACCATGTACACTTTAGACCTAAAAGAAAAACCCCAAACAATTCGGTTATTGATAATTCTGAGTTAGGATCCAGCTCACAATTCTGAGCTTATTTCAACTGTTTAACTGACTATCTTTTAAATTAAACAATGAATTTGAAATGTCTATTAGTTCAAAATGTAATCTGTAACAACTATTCTACTTAATCTAGGACATAAGGTTTTGTTCAATGCCCTAATCACCATACACAGGTGTCTAGGTCAGCGGTCGCAAAACAATGTCATTCTTAAAGTGGGCTGCACTTGTAAAAAGGTTAAGAACCACTGGTCTAGGTGAATAATAAACTCACAAGTGAGAGTTTTTGTTAAGTTGCTCAAATGTCTGGTAGTTTATCATACAACATGGTTGTTTTCACAGGAAGAGGCCATTTAATGATGGTCAACATGGTGCTACAACTTTGAAACAGTGTTTATTATAGTTTTGCATGACATACTGAGAGTACAATTTCTTGTCATGTCTTGTCACTTGGGTGGTACTCTTAAGGGGACCTCTTTTGTGACTTTAGCATATATGCGTCACCTGGGAATTGAAGGTAGCGTACCTTTGGAACTCAGTTCTCAAAGTAAGTAATAAGCCTAAGACCCGAACATGAATGATCGATGATTAGTTCATGCCTATAAATAAGACTCATTAATTTAAAGTGATCATGTTTTTTTTCTTAGCTGCAGTTCACTTTACCACTTTTGACTAGCAACATGGTGTGAGATACATCGGTTTAGAACTTGAAGTGAAGCGAATGAACATATACATCTCTGTACATTCATCTTTAAAACCTTTCTGACTTTTTTACGAGCCATATCATCACTTCTGACTCCCTGGTCAGAAAATGTAAGTAAATGAAATGAAAAATCCATGATAATTCTTCCCTTTCAGACTTACTGTTTCTAGCTTTGTAACTACTATCTGTTCTGATGAACTGCTATCAGCTAAATGATTTGCATAAATGTAATGCAATAGAGGATCTGCTACAGAAGCTGCATTCATGTTAACAAAACTCTCTGAACTATCCCCCCCCACCCCACTTTGCTGGGTTTGTATTTGGACTGTGGCCCACCAGTTTGCAACCCCAGTCTTAGAAGATTTCCTTTGGTGATACTCATGGGCCTACCAGTTTGCATTTAAATTATGAAGGATTTTTTAAGTCCAGCATCAAAAGCATTTATGTAGAGAACCAAACTTACTTGTCAAAGTCTCTGTACAGCTCACTTGTGCTCTGGTCTTTAAAAGCTGCCGGTTCAGGCTGCTGGACTGAGGGGGAATGTTTCCGGTGAACTCCAGGTAGTAGTTTGAGGAAGGAGGAAAAGAAAAAACGTATTTTCTTCTGCCTGTGACCATAAGGAGAAATTTGAGTTGACAGGAGTAATGTATAATTCTTACTGTATTAAATCGAAGTATCGCTTATTATTCAGTTCATCTTAGTAATTTAATATTTACTTAGTAAACACACTGCTACTTTCTACAGCTACATTAATGCTAGCTTACTGCATGTAATGCACAGACCACTACAGGAAAGCTGGACACTTAGTCTGGAGGCAGGTGAATGACTTACACATCCATGCCTGCATGTGTCCCATTGGGGTAGAAGAGGTAGGCAGCAGGGGCAGTGGTGATGCCAAGCTTTTCCAGAAGGACCTTTTCTGAATTGAGGACCCTCTTCACTACCACACCTTCATATGGCATAAGGTCCAATATTACCTATACAAAGGGAAAACAATATTTTTGCACTATATCTAGAAGAGTAGATATGAAGAATTGGGGTATGAAATTGAAGTCTAGGCCTTCAGTGCAACTGCAATAGTTAAAACTGTGTAGGTCACACTGTATGGCCTTACTGAGCAACTACTTTATATATAAAATCAGAACATGTGTCCAAATAGTCACTAACAAAAAACAATCCACATGACCACAGACATTGCACAACAACCAGATGGCTGATTTTCAATGTTAAATCAGGCTAGTTCAAACCTGTAAGTTCTCTGTAAACAACTTGCTGATAGTGAATACAAAAGTTCAGTATTAGTTGGCCCATCCACTAACTCCTAACATAATTAAAGGTGATGAAATTGCATATCAATTGCAGTGTTTCTGTGGGAAGAAGGGATAGATGCATTTTATAAATAGGAGGACGGGTGGATGGACTGATTATGATTAAGCACACTATTCTACAGTCTTATGCCGTTTTCAGTAATCTATTTGCATATCCCTACCACTGGAGTAACTCAAATACCACACTTCACAATCATGGTGACCAGAAAAGCTGCCCAGAAAGTACAATACATCAAACATTGAGGCAGACGAGCCATGGCAAAGGCAGAAGACCACACTGGCTTCCATCTTGTCAGCCAGAAACAAGAATCTGAGGCTACAGTTGGCACAGGGTCTCTGAAATTGCACGTTTGAAGACTGGAAAAAATGTATTCTGCTGCGACATGCAGATAGTATGATCAGAATTTGCCATCTAAAGCATGAATTCATGGACGCAACTGGTCTTGTGTCACCAGGTCAGGCTGGCAGTGGTGGTAGTATGGTACTTCAATGGCCTCCCCAGTTACCAGATGTGAATCCATTAGAGCACATTTAACATGTGGGGGTGTCCTGCCCAGTATTATCATGGTATTCCTAATAAAGTGGCCAGTGAGTGTATATACAGCTGCATATGTTGTGGATCTCCCATTCTACTACATCCCAAAAGTTTTGCAAATACTCAAAGCAGCCTACAATGAACCATGCCACAGTCATGAGTTACTAAGGTAACATTTTCCCCCCATTCTGATGTTTGATATGGATATAACTGAAGGTATTTCTGTAATTTGTTTACAGTCACTGATGTCAATAAAATTACGTTATTTGCATTACAAATTTACTGTAATGAAACCATAACTTGGCCTGGGCATTCAGGACTGTAGCCGCTAAGATTTTTTTCCTTTAGCCCCAAATAATTATCCACTTAGAGCGGTTTGTCACTACATAACTGAACATCTGTAAAAGAAGACGGCAGTGTTTTAATTTTATATCTTCAGTAAACGGAGGCGAGACCAATCAGACAGGGTTTACAGGAAAATATGTGGAAATACTTGTGTCTTATTAGCTGACAGCTCTCAATTCAGCCAAATGCTAACTCACACAGTCAGTGAGAGGAAAAATGGATATACAGCGATACTGTTTTTTTTTTTTTTTAAACCAGTAAAGGGGTTGGAACTGAAACAGTAACATCCCATGCTTAGCAGGAAAGGTGAGTTCAAGTTTATGTGGACATGATATGAGCAGAGCATAAGGAAAAATAATGTACTTTGCATAGCACTGTAGCAGCTAAACCCATACAGTGATGGCTAGTTGGAAAAGTTTTATATTTTATCGGTGTGGTAGAATTAGACCCAAACTACAGCCTCTTGAAAAGAAAGACAGAAAGAAAAGAAAGTCAGACACTGAACGGAATGGCCAAGTAAGTACCAAAAGATGTGAAGGCATGATGGAGACAAGAGAGTTAAATCTATTAGCCTGAAACATATGTGGGCCTTGTTCACCATGCGAAAACTGAAGCCAGTTTTATCAATACTAGGAATTTCAAAATTCCTAAAACATAACACACCACATACAATCGGTGCCTAGAAATATGATAAAGATTGAGTATGAAAACACTTGCATAGTGCACTGCCTATTGATTGACTATGTACAAATACTGGACCTCATTTATTAATCTTTTAGTAAGGTTGTGTGTGAGATTGTTTGCGTAAGAAAAACAATTTTCTGGAATTACAGGATTTTTATGAATATAAGAATTCCTGTACAAGTGTTCCTATGATTGATTCATGAATAAATCTGTTTGTATCCAGCTTGATAAATGATGCCCATTTTTATCAGCACCAGCTACAGTATCCATCATATCCCCTGGCTCTGTCCACACCCTAAATCATGTGGTTATGAACACACACACACAAAAAAAAGGTATGCTGTAATAAATGCATCACACTTCCTTTCCAGCTACAGTGAAAGAGAAGCTTGTGGTGCTGCAGGGGCTGATGGACAGAACTGAAAGTCATTTAAGATGTGCAAACAAGATGATGCTCTAGTCCAATGACCAACAGTCTCCTACCAAGTAGATAATATGGATCTTGTAATAAATGTCTGTCATATTGTTTGTCTTTTATATATGAAATACATTACTGAGTACCACATTTTGCTTTCTGCAAACACCACCCAAAAAAAACGGAGTCATCCATTCATTTAGGTAGGTTGCAGTGATGCCAAATCCCAACCTGAGCCTGAGAGAACCCTCGCAATAGAGGTTCCTTGCTCCCCTTATATAATAATCTCCACCCATCAAACAGATATTTAAAGTCTGACTGCAGTTGTGTGACTCAAAAGCACACATACTGTATAATGAACTGCACTAGTCATGCAAATGGCACAAGTCGGTAACAGAGCGCAACACGTGATTACTGCCGTTTGACTGGGAGAGCACAGGTAGCTTTGAAGATGAACAGAAGCGCTGCCCAGCAGACTATTTTGCATTGCTGGCCAGAGAGGGACAGTTATATTTATAAAAAAAAAAAAAAAAAAAAAAAAAAATTGTACTCAGTTGGAGGTAGGATAATATAGTGTAATCTAGCTAACGACACCACATATATTGTAGCTAACTAGCTAATTCATTGCAATTTAGCCACAACTATCAATACAACAAGTTAGCCTTGGGTTATATTAAAATCATAACAATAAACAAAATATATAAATGTAATCATTTACAGCATGCATTCATTTGGACTGTTATTATGCCCTGTGGAAGTTTGTTTTAATGAAACAATCATTTGATTATAAATGCTTGGGGATGATCGATAGATTAGACAGATACAGTAGCTGGATGGCTGGATAGATAGAAAGATAGATAAGCAGAGGGAAATTATGTAATGACACTGAATATAACAAAGCTGACTTTTTCCCCGATGTATTATTTATTTTAATTTTTTTTAAAAATATATATATATATATCAAGTAGCATACCCATTCACACTTCAATTCAACCCCACCAATGTTCAAATCAAATCTCCGCCTATTACATTTGTGGCAGATTCTTTGTCAGTGAAACACAATACAGAGATTCTATGTTAGTGAAACATAAAAGGTCCACAGTGCTATTATATGAGCATCTTTGAACAGATACCTCAGAGATTCATATGGGGTTGGGATGAGGATCCATTTAAACACCAGAAGGACAGATTAGTTCCCAAATTAGGGCTTGTGACACCATGTGAGGTCGCTTAATTTTTTCGCATCGTCATTCTGGAACATGTTTAGAACCCCTTAGTTTCAGTGAAGGGAACTTTTGGTGATGAAACAACCACGTACCTGATTGATGACACTCATCATTACAGATGCACGATTACATAAAACAATCTGATTCGCTGACGAGAACGACCATGTTAAGTTATATTACCATTTAATTAAACTACCATTATTGAGGAAGTCTGGAGGTTGTGACAGGAGGAGTTTTAACTCATGCTCTACTTGGTGATATATTAGTGAGGAGGACAATAAATGAATAACAATATATTTGATGTGCTTATTTATTTATTTATTCTTTACAATTTGTAGGCCAGCATAGAAGGGCTTGAGGGTTCACTGGCATTGTTTTTTAAATTTTATTTTCAGCTCAGGCTACAGTATACCATCTATAGTTGCAATTGTGTTTCATCATCTGATGGTAAGAAAAACTGACTGGTGTCACTGCACATACCTCTCTTCCAATGTACGATTCTTCATCCTCTATGATAACCGCAGTGTAGTGATCTGATTTCAATCCAATCAAAGACTGAATGTTCTCAGTCCTATAAACGGCAGCAAAACAACAACAGTGGATGACAGTCCCCTCATTACTGAATAACTTAAAATGGGCTAAATATTAACACTGCAGAGACAGGAGATGCAGTACGCCCTAACTATCAAAGAGCAAGTCAGCAATAGTCATGCACAGATGCTAACAGTGGGCTATTGAGCTAGACTTTATTTAATAATATTTCCATAATTCAGGATTGTACATTATATATGACTATATAAACATTTTAATGGAATTGTGATCAAAACATGACTTGAATTTAAATCCACTCTAAACTTAAACACTACTCCGCGCTTTTACAAACGTTAGTATAACAGACCTTTTTCCCCATTTGCACAGTAATGAAAGCCGCAATAAAAAAAAAATTAAAAAAAAGTTTTTATGTTAGACTCCACAAACCCGATAAGTGTCAGACTTCTTAAAGTCTCCTAAAGTATTTTATAAACTGGGTGGGATTATTTATTTATTTTTTAAAAGATTTAATCCCTTAGTGTGAATTAATTTATGTGGAGAGACCGTTAAATTATGAAAATTGCCACATTCTTTTAAAAATGTTTTTCCAAGAGGAGCTGAAAATGAAAATTCTGTGTTAGTAGTCATGACACATGAAAGGAAAGCATTATGGTACAATAAATCATAAATATGTACTATATTGTAATATATCGATTATGTTTCAATATGCAAATGTAGGCCATCCAATGCAAGTGACCAGGAGAAAAGGTGGAGCTGTGAAAGGTAGTTCAATTTCCTATATTCACAGAAGTTGAAATTCATGATGAGTAAACATGCAGATGCTTCTTTGACTTCTTTTTTTTCCCTGTAGGCTAATCTCATTTTTATAGATCTGAAACGTATTTAAAACGAACCAATTCCAGACAACTGGAGGAGCTTTTTTCCCCCTAACACACTTCATTTAGCTTGTCTTCGTTAATTACTCCTTACTCCTCTTCCTTACAGCGCCTGCCTCAGGTTTACCATATGGTCGCTGAATGCAAAGCAACTGAACACCAACGTTCTGCAATGCCAAATTATCTGCTCCAGTTTCGGTTTCAACTGGCTGTCAGACACCTTGAAACTAAGTTATATAATTCAGCTAACTAATGTTAAGGCTTTTGTTAATGCATAGTTGTGACATCTAGTTAACTTAGCTATTAAGCATGGAAAAAAACAACCCTGCAATAAGTACCTGATACAGATTATAGCTATTCACGTCCAACAAGTGTGAACCGGTCACAGAACACAGAAGCACCTACATTAGGACTCGCTTAGCGTTGCTCCACAGACACACCTTAAGTCGATGTTATAACTGATCTTAAGGAAGTACATTTTTGTAGTGGACACCCTATTGTGTTGCACCTCAAACTGCATACTAAATATTACGCCTAAAAAATATATAATACATATACGGTATACTAACATACTAATTGTACAGTAGTATGCTGTGTGGGATTTTGCCCAAGTATTCTCAATTACCGAGTACCTGAGCACACCCTTTCACCTTCAAGAACTTGTCTTTTCTTGTCTTTAACGTACAGAACAAACTAGACCCTTAGTCGTTGGATAGCTAGCTGAAATATAATCTTGGGTTGATGGGAAATGGGTTGCTCTTCTGTAATCTCAAAGCGTGTTGTGTACAGCAGACCACAGGGCAAATTTCCTAAAGGCTTCTATGACTGACAGACACGAAACTATCCACAAACACTAGCTAGATAGCTAAAATACATGGCAGAACTGTGCTCCGTGATAGAGATCTGTGCTCTCTGTATTTTGTGTCGGAGGAGTCTGAATACAGAGAAACACAAACATCTCACATTAGCTGCCAGTCGCTGACTGTATGCGTGTCGAGATTTCTCAAGTCAACACTGCAACCTGCTGAAGAGGAATGCTTTGTTCTAGCAGATTTCGCAGCTTTTAATCAGATACACAAATGGTTACACAGACAATTATGTGAACAATTCACACGCATAACTATACAAAGTTTTACAAAAGCTATACAACATTGGTCATATGTACCAGTTTTCAGGTACATACATTACTTGGCATCTGTAGTTTTGCTCAGTGGTATTTGAAAACTTCTACTAGATGGCAAATTTCAATTGGTGTCTCACTTTCTCTGCTTTCCACCAGCAGAAGAAACATCTCTAAATCTCCAGGTATTTTTTATTTTTGCCCCATGTGCATGTGAACAGACCTGGCAGGTTCCAGGGAAGGACAGCCAGCAGGCCAGTTTTGCCTCGTGTGGTTTTGGATGAAGTTTACCATCAGCTGTCTTACTGTCTGAATCTCTCGATCTGCTCCTAACGGCAGGCAAAACAAATCAGAGCTCAATCAACAAGAAATAAATAAATCTAACATAAATTAAATGTAAAAAATCTGGAATTACTAGCAAGTGTGAATCAGGCTCACCTCGATACGTCTTTCCAATGTCAAAGGTAGTACTATGTGCTTTGAAGTACTGGGGAAGAAAATACTATTTATTCTTAATACAGTGAGGACAAGAAGAAATAAGTGATCTTAACTACAACAAGGTTCTATGTTATCGCAGATTTGTGGCTTCATTTAAAAAAAATAAATAAATAAAATTACACACATCCTTTATCAAGGTTAATTATTAAATTACGATGTATACCCGAAATGTAGGATAGAAGTGGATGCTGAATTCTTTGCAAATGTCAAAATTCTTCTCATGTGCACAGTCCAGAACTCCAATACGGATGGCCTGAGTCCAGTCTGTAGTGAAAGGAAATACAGAGTTAGACCAATTCACACAACAGTAGACAAAGTGTGCTATATATAATTATCACCTCCACATGCCAAAGTACACACCACATCTCCACCTGTTAATAGCCCTTAGTTAATCATAATGTGTGTTGTGTGCACATATGCAATTATAATATAATTATCATTGTTATTATATAATTACCATAGCTGGAGTTTTGCATTCCAGACACACTATTATTTAAATTTTGTTTTGCTGTACTGTGACAGCTTGGGAATAGCTGAAGTCCTAAATGATAAAATACGTATTCCATTTCCTGCACCATCTGTAACCACAGATAGCAATACTGAGCCTATGTAGAGCTTAACATATGAAAACAATCAATTAAATCAAAGCATAAAAGAAGCAAATGGGAATAGGACACCACGAGTCTCCTGGAACAACCCCAGAGAGAAACCCCCTTCCCCAGATCTGCTGAATTATTCTTCACCTGCAGGAGGGGCTCAGTCTGTTTTGGGTCATGTGGGGGAATGCACGCCAGGGTCAACACAGCACAATGAGATCCTCCAACCCCTATTGTAAAGGGAACAGCTGGTAGGCAGCCACTCACGAGCCACCAGACCGACAGCTTGTGCCAACAAAACCAGACTTAATGCATTCAACAGAACAAATGTTTGGGTTCCATCAGTCGCCTGAAATATCAAAACTATTCCTTCTTACTGACATTTCAACTCTCTCTGTCTCTTAAATATGATGTCAGGTGGTGGGTTTGTGAATCATGGGTTTAGGGTCTTAATGTCCCATGAGAGAATAATTGCTTATGGAAAGAAGCAAGAATTAGGACAAATCTGGATCGAGTTAAATTTTATTTATACAGCACTTTTAACACGGACAGTGACTTAAAAATCAACAACGTTAAAGAAATGCAGATGTAGATTTAGATCCCTAATGAGGAAGCCAGTGGCGGCAATGGGAAGTAAAATGGCCCACAGATGACGTGAGGAAGAGAAACCTTAAGTGGAACCAGACTCAAAAGAGAACCCATCCTCTGGGTTCTGGGTGACACCGGATAGTGGGATTATAAATTCAGTATGAGTATATTGTGAATAGGAACCCCTGAATAAGCACAGGAAAGTCTTTCTGAACACAGAAGCAGCTCTAATGTACAAATCTACCACTGAAGCAAGCTTTAAACCCTTCACTCTCAACACATTGCCTACTTTTAGTAACTTGTAGACATGGTGCTAATAGATTAATCCACTTTTGATGTGTTAAACTAGAGACCTTTAGAGCATCGTGACCCACCGCTGCACTGAACAAGAGATGATTTCTGAGGGTGGCCGTGGTACATGATACAATCTGACTTTGCATTTTAGACAGTCTAATTTGCATGGAGCGTGAGACTGTTAATTCAATTTCTCATCCAAGGACAGCACTCAGAGTGTCTGATGGCACACTTTCTCCTTTCTGATTTCTCCAAGCTGTTTGTAGAACCAGTTATCCAAATAATCAGGTCAATGCCTGTCAATTAAACAGGTAAACAAAGGGAGGAGTGAGTTTTGAATGGCGTGTCATTCATGGCTGGAAGGCAAGTTTCAAATCCAGGTTTCACTTTGGTTTCTGGAGTAACAGATGCTATCTCTGGCATGTTCAGGACTCAAAAAGTCACTATAACTTTGAATATACCAGATCAGACATCTGATAATAATTCACTGCAATCCTGAATTTAGAAGAAGCGAAGATTAATAAACTTGACCAAATTAACGAATTATAATTATAAGCAGGACATCAGTGAAGAGAGCAAAAACCCAGCAGCTGTGTGAACAGCTGTACAAACAGGGGCTTAATCACCTGAACAGGTGCACACAGGTGCTGAATATTATTATTAGTAGTAGTAGTAGTAGTAATGATGATGATGATAATAATAATAATAATAATAATAATAATAATAATAGCCACGCTGTTGTGACACTACGACACGGCAATCATTTCTTCAACATGCCATCGACAAAACAGAAAATACGCAGTTTAAGACAGGAATAAGGAACAGTTAGCTCTTTAGTGTCAGATAACCGTCTATGAATTATAAACATGTATTTCCTTGTAAGTTCATGGTCTGACTAGAAGCTAGCTCGTTAGCTTTACCTTACTTTTCGTAGGCAAACTAGCGGAAGCTACGTGCGGAATGAAATTTAACCATGGCTAAGCATTTAGCTCAAGCGGAGCTCCAGCTAGACAATCTGTAACTTATCTGGTCTCCCTCCTACCTTTCACGTCTCCTGCTAGCGCCTTCCATGTGGGTGAATACTGGATGCAGTGTCCGCACCACGACGAGTAAAACTGAACCAGCCAGGCTGTGGAAGAGTTGGACAAGGTTTGCTTCAGAGTATCACCGGTTAAAATGTCCAGCGGGTCTTGTTCAGTATATAACCGACCAGCTTGGCCATGCTGAAGTATGGCCATCAAAATAATAGTTTGCAAGCAATGCGGCACTGCCATTCTAAATGAATAAACAGACATTTAAGCCGAGGCTGAGCAATGTCACTACATTAGCTGCTGTTCTTCTACGTTCAAGGCAAGCAGCTACCTTAGTGGGAAACAGTCAGGGTGTATTCGAGGGCATTAATATGGCGTTGATTCTGCGCAGGGCCTCTGCTTCCAGCCTGCGTTCGTTTGGCGCATCTTCGGGAAAGGTGGTATAAATAATTCAATATCCTTGTTCAGTGTGTACTGCACGACACAGTTGTTGAATACTTTAAAATAAGTTAAAAATATTTGCAGTTCAATCTGTATTTTTTTTTTTTGCATAAACATTACGATCAAAAAGTAGTAAAATATTTTAAAGGCTTTACTTGACCAGGATTGTGCTGAATCTGAAAACTATCCCAGGTTCCCAGGGTCACTGGATGTGAGATGGGAATACAGGGCATCAGGGACGATCACATTCATACATTTGTTCACACCTATAGCCAATTTAGCATAGCCAGTTTTCTGAGTGGCATGTTTTAGGAGCGGAAGCCTGGAAATCCACATGTACACGGGGAGAAAATAAACAGAAACTCCACACAGACAATAGGCTATAACCTGAGTTCAAAATTAAGCTGGGGACACTGGAGCTGTGAGGAGGCAAGGATACCCGCTGTGCCACACTTTATTTTGTCCAGGGTTGGGGTGGAGTTGGATCTCATGAGCGCCGTGCATGAGGTGGGGACGCACACTGGATGGGAGGACACTCTATTGCAGGGCACCATGAGCACACATTGCACATTCATTCACACCTAGTGGCAATGTAGAGAAGCCAATCTATAAGCTGTCATGTTTTTTGGAGAAGAAACTGGAGAACATGCGATCTGAGATCTGGAACAAACCAGGGACACTGGAGCTGTAACGTGGCCAGTACCAGCCACTACCCACTACTAAAATTGTAACAATCTGTAATTTTCTACATCAAATTACAAAATAATATACTAATGTACTTACATATATAAACAATTCCCTTTATTTAGTTTCTATTTTAAAATTATACACAGAATTTACCTAAATCAAAAAGTCAAGATGTGACAATTTGTGTAATCTTCCAAAAGACATGATATGGATGCCAAATCTATATAATTTTTTGTCTGTTATATATGTGGTTAAGAACTGATATAGTGTCGTCCAGAAGCAGGCTGAAAATCTCATTGGCCAGTCGCATTTTCACAGTGATCTGGTCATTGCTGTAATCCACCCACTCCTTCTCCTCATTGTGAAGCTCTTGAATCTACAAAAGATACAATGTGTGCATTACTGCTTTACTAATCAAGACAGTATATAATAGGCTACAGAAATAATATTAATTCTTCATATCAATATTCAATTAAAAGTTGTTGTACAAACCAGGATGTAGTCCACTCTGTCCCTCTTAGCATACCAGTATTTGCACAGCGTTTGCAGAATCTCTGTCATTTCTTGATCAGTGTGTTCCAAATTAAGAATTTTCTGTGTTTCCCTTTTAACTGCATTCTTGATTAAATGTAGATATATTTCACAATTCATTATATTTACATCAGCTGTATTTCTAGTGCCAACAGTTATATCGTCAAACTTGATGATCTTAACGATTTATTGATAATACCACTCTTAAACCTTTATTTCTGAGCTTACCTTTAAAAGTTTGACTGAAATTTGTCTTGTCTGTAAAAGTGAGATCATTGATTTGTGCATTGTTTTCTGAAAAGGACCACTCACTTCCAATATATCAGCACAAATCTTGTGCAGAATATCAGATGATAACTGGAAAAGGACCTGACATGAATACAGAATGAAAGGAAAATACACATATGAGAGTCCTACAGATTGACAACAGTTTAAATCAAGTAGGCATGACTCACCTGCCTGTAGGTTTTGCGACTTTCATCATCTACTAAGTAGTTTGGTGTTTCACAAGCCTCAAGTGCACTTCCATTTGCCTGGCCACAGATTGTCTCAACCGTGTCATGAACCAGTCTGTACACAATTCTGTGTTCATGAGGTTTGACCCGTATTTGTGGTGGATTTGCTGGATACACCTGTTGCCACTTATCCATCAGACCTGGTTTTTTAATCACATTGACAGCTTCTTTTTTCTTAAAATTCTGAGGTTCAGAAAAGAAAACATTGAGACAAATGTGGTAATTCTGGAAAAGTATGGCCAACGTTAAATTCTACTGAAGCATAAAATTGGATGCTTACAATTTCCTTTGGTTTACCATAATGTGTTGACCCCATTCCCTGTATATTCTTTAAAGCATCTGCAAAGATCTCCTCAGTTAACCTCTCTATCAGAGCTTCAGAGTCTTCCAGATGGCTTGTACAATCAATCTAAAATAGAATGTGTAATGATCACAAAGGAGCACATTTTGCAAAATAAATTTACGAAAGCAAGTATTTTAGTGTTTTTGGCTCACTTTTAATGGTGTTTTTTCACTGGATGTTGAAAAAGTCGGTAACTTATTGTCTGTGGCTTCATCATTTTCACATGGCTCCTGCTGGAATGTCTGTTTTGGTGCTAATGAACCATGTCTAGGAGAGCTATGTCTGCCACTTTGCCCTCTTTGCCCCCTCCTGGAAGGTTTATTCCCATTTTCCCCAT
Organism: Ictalurus punctatus; assembly: GCF_001660625.3. NCBI lineage: Eukaryota > Metazoa > Chordata > Actinopteri > Siluriformes > Ictaluridae > Ictalurus > Ictalurus punctatus. The sequence continues at coordinate 8,574,167 of NC_030437.2, forward strand.
CTTGGTTATTGGGGGGATCCTCATCTGAGAATGTATCTTCATCCATGCCTGTACATGCATCATTACAATGGTCTCTACGCAGATGAGAAATGTCTTCAGCTCTGACCAGAACCCCACAGCTCTTCTCACATGTAAAATACTTCACACCTCTGAATGTTCCATTGTGGTTTCCATTGGGCATATCAAATGCAACGCCAGCCCAGAAGCCGCCAGCAAAAGTAGTGTATCCCTTGTATTTGAGAACTCCTGGTCTTGAGTTGCAGACAAGAACCCTGTCTCCAATCTTAAAGGAGGACAAAGGATCTTGGCTTTCATTACTGTCATCCACAGGAAGAGAGCAAGTGTATTCAGAACCCTCATCTTCCTGATCCTGTTCTACAGGAGAAAGCACTTGACACAAATCTCCAGTGTTAGCATCATTATTAACATTTGTCACACTTGGCCTTTCTGTATCTCTCTTCCAAGACAAGTCCACAGGAAGAGGAGGTATGTTCTCACTATTAATGGAAGTGTCTTCAAGAAAGTCAGGTGGAGCTGGAATATCCTCCTCACTAGTCCATGTGATAATCTCAAATGCAGGTGGAGGAGGTGGTAAACTGTTGATGTCTAGTCCCGGTCCACCTCCTCCTTTAAGTGATGGAGGAAGCTCAGCACTTCCATATGACAAGACCTCATCTACAGGAGAGAGGATCTCTGACAGGTTGGACTCTGCCGTAATTTGCTTTTCATTATGAAGCATATCATAGGGATATACTTCGCAGTGTTTAATGTTGGACTGGTGGCAGTATGGAGTTGATTCTGGGATGACAGAAAACTTCTCAGCATAGACTAAAGCAAAGGTGCCTGCTTCAGATTTCTCTTCACTTTGAATATCCTTCTCTTCTTCAGACCAGACCAGTCCTTCACTCTGGAGGGAAAATGGTTCTGATTTATCTTCTGCCTCAGAAAGGCTATCATCACAGGATGGGCTGTCAGTCCTTTTTATATCGCTACTTAAGGCTTGGACTGAATTTGTAACAAGTGGTTTATCTATGATTTGATCTTTTATGTTCTGCCACTTCAGATTTTCAGAGATCTGTGAGACTAAATCAATCTCATGTGTCTTAGTATAAGCTATGTTTGACTTCCTGGACACATCACAAATCTCATGGTTATTGTTGAAACCCACACTTTGTGACTGATGGCTGTTCTGCACATAAAGAGTCAGATTATCAGTTATTACCTCACCACAGTCTATAGTCATTTCAAATGAAGATGAATGTGGCTTCAGTGTCTCTTGAAACCTTGTTTCTGTTTGTTCTCCAGGTTTTTCATGTATGTCTTCAAAATCATAGGGCAGATCTTCCTCTATGTCGGAGGATAAACAGGACACAATGGGGACATTGTCAGATGTTCCACAACTAGGCTGGTTGTGTTCTGATGTGAAATGATGCATATCCTTTAGAGTCTTCCAGTGGACTTTTTCTCCTGAGTTTATTTCAATGCTTGGGCTCACCTTTGGATGAGGATCAATTTTTTGCAAAGGGCTCTTGACCTTTTTCACAGGCTTAGGCTCTGTAAGGACAAATGCACCTCAAGTAAAATACCATAGAAAGTCTACAACAACAACAACAACAACAACAACAACAATAATAATAATAATAATAATAATAATAATAATAATAATTAAACTATGAATATGAAAATACAGTCAACTCCTGAATTATTGGCACACACCAGAAGAACAGGCAAAAACAGATATAAAAAAATGAGAAACATTTGTACTCAACCAACTAAACTCTCCATAATTTCTTTTGTTGCAACCCACAAAATGAAATTGTCTTGTGGTCAGATGAAACCTTTTGGCCAGGAACATCATCAGCATGTTAGATTCAATCATTTTGGCTTGTGAAGATTGATGTTTTGACTTATGTGATTGCATGATGATGCTCAGTACTGTTTATAAGCACATAGTTGTATAGAATATCTCTGTATGCTGTAGCCCCCAATGAGCACCTTTGGGGAGAATTGAAACGCAGAATGCATCCCAGGCCTCCTCACTCAAAATTAGTGCCTGACATCACTAATGCTCTTGTGGCTTAATGGGCACAAATCCCCACAACCACTCTCCAAAATCTAGTTTAAAGCCTTCCCAGAAGAGTGGAGGAGGTTATTATAACATAAAAGGGAAATCAAATCTGAATGAGATAAGTGCGACAGTCAGGTTACCAGAAAATTTTAGCCGTATAGTGTATCTGTATTTGGATTTTTAAAGGTTTTTTTTTTTTTTTTTTTTAAATAACATATGAAAAACTGTGCCACTGAACCACTGGAAAATATTGCGAAATAAACAGAGGGAGAAATATCCATCACTGTCAGCATGGCCTATGAATTCTTGCTCTTCATAATTAGATATTTAGATATTTTTTTAAAATCCCACTCTCATAGTTGTAGCTTAATTTAAACCACTGCAATCCTGAACAGTAAGTTACTAAGGATGAATAAATGAACACTGTAAATGTATTACATTTGTTTATCCCAAAAGCTTAATATCTGACCATTTTCTTGTTCCTGCATGAAAATATCAACCTCCCACTTGTACTTGTTTTGTCCTGTGGGATCTCAGTCCTGATGCACATCCTGTGAACCTTTCTGGCAAGTGCCTTCTATTCATATGTGTATTTATAGGTTTTATTTATATTACATGTACACATATTTATATGTATATGTACTGTATATGTTTATTTGTTCATTCTGAATTTGTATTCGGTCCCTGTTATATATACATTTTGTTAATTTTCATGAAGAGTCAAATAATTCAGGAATTGACGGTATTTATGCATTTTCTATCTACCACAGTAGGTCAGTATATAACTAATGATTGAATCACTCAGCCAAGAGCATGAGTCAGCAAAAATGCTGGACATACACTGTACATCACCACTGAAACTGAATGATTTAGTGTTGATGTTTAAAAGGAATCAAATAGGTACCAAGTTTTACAGTTGTGATTAAAATTAAATAAGAGAAGAATGTTTTTGTTATATATTTTGACAATATTTTAACAGGATACGATATTAACCATGGGAAAACCAATAATTACAGTCAAGTGTTTAAACAACTTTAGAACATGCTAGATCTACATTTTAAAAGGATCTTTTAAACCTGACCCACCGTAACCATGAGGTTTAGAGTTTGCCTTCAATGATTCTTGCTTACGTGAAGGTTTTCCATCCTCTCTTTTTACTTTTCTCTCCGTGCTGGTGTTATGGCATGGCTTGCTGCGATGGCTGTATGCTGAGAAACATTTTGGATCACTTGAATCTTTGGACCCTGCTGTCTGAAGGATCTCTTGTTCTGTTGGGATATTATGTTCTCCCAAACTTCTCTTCCTCCCAAGAGTCCATACCTCATCTGCTGTTAAAAGTCTCCTCAGGCCTGCTTTAGTAAGAAACCTGTGGAAGCAAAAGTAAAGTCAGCTTTCACTCTGTTGACTTAGGGTCAGTCTAGGCCATATCCTGACGGCTTCATGTTGCAGCAGGATCAGCTTCTCGGCACAAGAGTCACATAAAACCGCTTCATCATCCCACATGAAAGAGAGCATTGATCTTCTCAGAAATGCATTGCACTCTCATGGAATCCCTGATGTCTTTTTTCCACCAGTATTAGTTTTCAAGTCACAAGTCTTCATTATGTAATATAAAGACACTCAGGCCTTGCAAGCAAAAGAGAGAGAGACAGACAGAAAAATGAGACTTGTCTTATACCTACCCTGGCCTGTTCATGGCTGGCATAGTGGCATGATAGAGCCACAGAATCTAAGGTCGATCGAGGTACATTAGACTATCCTCCTTCAGGATCTCCTGTGAGAAACTGCAGCCACTCCCCAAATCACCACTTGCAGTCCCATCTTAGTGTGAGCTGTAAAAGCAGCATACAGCAGCCTGCATCCCTCTCTTCAGCCGTGCCCTCCTTTCCTTTTCAATATCCTCTTCTCTCTCCCTCTCTCCCTCTCTCTCTCTCTCTCTCTCTCCCACACACACATACACACACACACACACACACACACACACACACACACACACACACACACACACACACTGTCTCTCTCTCACTTACTCTCCCTCTCTCACTCTCTCTCTCTCTCTCCAATGATATTGCTTCTCCCATCCATCCCCCCTCTTTACTCTCCTTCTCCTTCTCTCTGCTTCCCTCCATTACTTAGAGTAATTACTCTGAGTGGTGCATTGTAACAGTGATAGAGTACAGTGCACACCTAACACAACAAGCACATGGTATTCCCGTCCTGTGCTGCAGGCTTACGCTTAAAAAAAAAATTGCCTAGTGATGTGTGTCATGCTTCACAGCTCTGGTGTGTGCTAAATGCTGCACTGCAGTATTTCATAAATCCCTAAGAGGTTGCACGTCAAACCAGAGTGGACTTCAATGGCCACTGTAAAACATTGCTAAATAGCTCTCCTCTGTTTAATGCATGACAGTAGAAGCGAATGGCGACACTTGCCTCCCCTGCTTACTTGGCAGCTTATCTTCGCCTCTGGCAGCTGGTATAATCCCAGGCTTTGTGATTAAACTCTTTCCCTCCTGCAGAAAATAAGAAATAACACAGCATGGTTGTGGAGCGGCACCTGAGTACTGTGGATAAATGGTGGATAAAATCCAGCTCTCCTTCCCAAATCCTTCCCCCCAGTACAGTCATAGCTTTTATGGCCTTTCATATGATGACAATTATTAATAGAGAGACACTGACTGGAGGGCAGGATGTAAGCTGAAGGCAGGGAGATGCAGAGTAGTTACTAGCGCTGAAGCTGTCTCTCTGGGCCTGGCATCAGTCTCAGTCATGGCCTGGTTCTCTAGCACTTGTCGAAGGTGAGTAGTCGACTTCTTGATGTCTAGGATGTCTCTGTGATGGTAAAGCAGCAAACGACGCTGTTGCCGCCCACTTTTACATACATTGCGCCAGTGGTGGATCTCTGCCTGTTAATAAATTATATGGCAATAAGATATATAAAAATTGTAAAATTCATGTTATTACTTATAATACATGTATGGAGTTTATAGAAAATAAACAGTTGAAAGAATTTACAATGCATAATGCAATGCTTTTTTAACAAAGGCAAATGTACAGTTTTCACCTCCTCGTGTCTCAGTCTGCTTACAACTTCTTCCTGCTTCCGCTTGATTTCAGTCACAGAATCCTCCTTTGATAATGCATTCCTGATGGAGATAAAACAAATCATATTATAAAATAACTCTTATGACTGTGATTCAAGTAATTGATCAAGAGCACTTTAAGCAACCCAAAGGACATAATATATACAGTGGTGCTTGAAAGTTTGTGGACCCTTTAGAATTTTCTAAACATTGCAAAACATCATCAGATTTTCACACAAGTCCTAAAAGTAGACAAAGAGAACCCAATTAAACAAATGAGACAAAAATATTATGCTCGGACATTCACTGAGGAAAATGATCCAATACATATCTGTGCTAGGGATGTCAGGAGAACCGATACTTCGGTACCAACATTCTTAAAACGTGACGGTACTTGTTTTTCTGGAGCAGCGTTGGAACCGGTTCTAATGGACGTACCGAGGTTGCAATTCTTCCGGACCTGAAGGGGGCAGCAAATACGCGCAAGTGTTTCAGTCGGTCGACAAGTGGTGAAGAAGAAGAAGAAGAAGAAGAAGAACAACGCCTACAAGCACATGGGAAAAACTACAGAAGTTGAGACTCGTTGAGATGAAATGTAGTATGGAATATGGAAATACTTCGCATTCGAGGCGGATGACAACAAACATATAATTGATGCTCTGAAGCCGGTGTGTAACAGATGCTATTGTTCATTTCAAACAAAGCGAGGAAACACCTGGAATTTGGCGAAGCACCTGAAAGACGGTCCTATATTATATTTGTTTGAGGCAGCTGGCATTGTGGCCGTGAAACCAGCTAACGTTATCCTCCATGTAATGTTAGCAATAGCCAGTTATTTGTTAACGACGCTAACGCATTGTAGTGTTATAAACTACCTCCTAATGGGCACCATGCATCGCCATTCAGCCCGTGTCCTGTCAGCTAAATGTAGCCTAATGTCACTAATAATTATTCAGACGTTCATGCTTTTAATAAATCTTTTTGGCCTGCCACCATATCAGTTAATTTAAACTAATGATTTAGGAGTGCACCTCCACTGTAGCCTCTACTCGTTGTCAGACAGTGTTTGATAACTAAAATCTCTCTCTCTCTCTCTCTCTCTCTCTCTCTCTCTCTCTCTCTCTCTCTCTCTCTCTCTCTCTCTCTCTCTTTGCCAGTATCAGCCAGAGGTGGATGTTCTCCAGGAGAGTATTTAAATTTAATAATAATTATTTTATTTTTATACCACACGGTGGTATCGAGTATCGTGTACTTTTGGTGGTATCGGTACTGACTACTAGATTTTTGGTATTGTAACATCTCTAATCTGTGCATGGCAAAAGTATATGAACCTTTGCTTTCTGGTGTGACCCCCTTGGTGCAGTAACTGCAGCTAAATGTTTCTGGTAACTGTTGATCAGTCCTGCACATAAGCTTAGAGGAATTTTAGCCCATTCCTCAGTACAGAATAGCTTAAACTCTGGGATGTTAGTAGGTTTCCTCACATGAACTGCTTGCTTCAGGTTCTTCCACAACATTTCTATTGGATTAAGGTCAGGACATTGACTTGGCCAATCAAAAACATTAACTTTATTTTTCTTTAACCATTCTTTAATAGAATGACTTGTGTGTTTAGGGTCTTGCTGCATGACACACTTTCTCTTGAGATTCAGTTCATGGACAGATGTCCTGACATTTTCCATTTAAATTCGTTGATCTAGTTCAGAATTCATTGTTTCATCAATGATGGCAAGCCATCCTTGCAAACTGCATCCTCAGATGCAGCAAAACAGGCCGAAACTATGACACTACCACCACCATGTTTCATAAATGGTATAAGATTCTTTATGCTGCAATGCAGTGTTTTCCTTTCTCCAAACATGACGTTTCTCATTCAAACCAAAAAGTTAATTTTGAGCTCATATATCCACAAAACATTTTTCCACTGGCCTTCTGGCTTGTTCATGTGATCTGCAAACTGCAGAAGGGCAGCAGTGTTCTTTTTGTAGAGCAGTGGCTTTCTCTTTGCAACCCTACCATGCATACCATTGTTGTTCAGTGTTCTCCTGATGGTGGACTCATGAACATTAACATTAGCCAATGTGAGCGAGGACTTTAGTTGTTTAGAAGTTACCCTGCATTCCTTTGTTTTCTTGTGGATTACACACATCTTGCTCTTGGAGTGATCTTTGTTGGTTGACCACTGCTAGTGGTCAAGTAACAATGTTCTTGAATTTCCTCCATATGTACACCATCTGTCTGACCGTGGAGTCCAAACTCTTTAGAGATGGTTTTGTAACCTTTTCCAGGCTGATGAGAATCAACTAATCTTTTTTTCTGGGGACCTTCAGAATGTCCTTTGTTCATGCCATGATATACTTTACAAACATGTGTTGTGAAGATCAGACTCTGATAGATCCCTGTTCTTTAAATAAAACAAAGCGCTCACTCAACTGATCATCCTGGTCATCCCATTGATTGAAAACACCTGACTCTAATTTCACCTTCAAATTAACTGCTAATCCTAGATGTTCACATACTTTTGCCAGATATGAAGTATTGGATCATTTTCCTCAATAAATAAATGAACAAGTATAATATTTTTGTCTCGTTTGTTTAATTCGGTTCTCTTTATCGACTTTTAGGACTTGCGTGAAAATCCGATGATGTTTTACGTCATATTCATGCAGAAATATAGGATATTCTAAAGGGTTCACAAACTTTCAAGCACCAGTGTATAAAACTTTAAAACTCATCACTAAATAAGCACTATAAAGCAATATCTATTACTGGGTTGCACAAATGTCTGTGAATTGTTGCTATAGAAAATATAACAGTAGAACGAATTTTAGTGATTTATACTATTGTCAGAGCTGTGCTGTTAGAAAAAATTTAACAACAAATTCTGTCCAACCAAATTCAAGAATTCAACAGTGTTATAGTAGAAAGTTTTAGAAACACTGTACACTTACTGGCCACTTTATTATACACACCACCTTTGTTGGTCCATGTTGTAGGTGCAGTTACAATATATATGTGTGTATATATATATATATATATATATATATATATATATATATATATATATATATAAATACTCAATTTTCCAGTTTGTGTTAACTGTCCTCTAGCCCTTTATTACTGTTCAGTTTATGATAATAGACGGGGGTTGGCTGTATATATTTGGTGTGAACTGTTTCTCAACCCAGCAGTGACACTTTCAGATTCTCAGCAACACTGCTGTGTTTGATACATTCATACCAGCACACACTACTATGCCATTACCCTCTCGGTGTCACTGCGGTTGAGAGAATGAATCATAGCCCGCAGTCTACAATCAGGCAGCCCCTTTGCACTAATGGATGGGGTAGAGCGAGGCTGATAAATTGTGCAAAAAGTGATTTATATAGTAGATGTATTAGATAAAATGACCAATGAGTATGAGTAAAAGCTTTTCACATATTTACTTTAAAAGCAACACAAGTCTAGTATGAATTTGTACTATTGAAATACTCACTTCTTACAGTGCTCCAACCATGCGAGCTCGGCCTGAGTTCTTTCCCACAGTGCTTTCTCTCGGAGCCTGAAGAGGGCACTGAACTGGCGCGCCCTGATTTCCTCTTCCCAGATATACTGCTGACTCTGTGCCAATGAGAGGTGGCACTGGAACTGTCCCTGACTGTACATCCCGCTCAGATCACTCCACTGCACACAGCGGGTATTTATGTTGGATAAAATGTCAGCATAAATGTATGGTTTACACAGTAGGCTATAGTACAGCCGGCTGTTTGTGAACTGCATATTTTTAAAGACTGGCAAAGGATGTATACATCATAATTTTCATGACATTATGATATCAGTACAAGTGAAACCCAGCACTGAGTATATAATATCCTCTGTCACACCCTAATTTTAAGTTTACCTTGCTAGTAGAATATGTGCTTTCACTGCCGTCACCTTGATCTGATGTGCATTGAGTCATTCTCTGTTCACTCTGTAGTGCAGAGTGACAAGCTTGCTCATCTACAATACACATTCAGAAATTCACTCAGTTCTCTTTCTTGGTCTTTATACCTTTTCGGGATGGCGCCTGTTTATCTGTCAGTGACCAAGTTAACCACTTACCTACACTGATTTTTCTCTCTTTCTTCATGGGTACATTTCCATTAATGGACACAGACACCTTTTTATTCTTTTTTCTGTCTGCAGATTCATGTTTATCATCAGTGGGCCTTGTGTATGTCAGAACTTCTTTATGACCAGTGATGCCAAGCCTGACAGTCTCATTCTTCACACGTGCATCCAGAGAGGCTATCGTCTTTCTGAGAGCCTCCACTCTGTGTCTCTGAGCCTCAGCCTGGATAATCAAAGAGCTATTCACATCAACCAGGTGCACAGGATTGTTGGTCTTAGACCGGGCATCAGAAAACAGCTCCATCTGCAAAGTTCTGCCACATAAACAGAAACACACAATAAAACCAACCATATGTAATATAACATAATTAACCGTGGCACATTGAGTTTACTCTAAAACAAGAAAACATCGAAACCTAATACTAGTGAATGCTGCCCTCACCTGGATGTATCCAAAACAGCATATTGTGCATTGAGTTGCAGTCCAGGAATCTTGCTGTTAGCAAATACTCCTTTGTCAGCATTTTTGCTTTTCTAAGAAATGAAATGTTATGAAAGACAGCATCAGAGCCTACTCTGATGAAACACTTGTCCACTACAGTGTGTGTGTGTGTGTGTGTGTGTGTGTGTGTGTGTGTGTGTGTGTGTGTGTATAACAGCCTCTACATCTGTTTCCATGTGAATTACACATTTGTAAACATCTCTTCTGGCTTTCCACTTTTAACATTGTTCACGCAATGGGACTCATTTTATAGACTCATTTCATCGTTGATCATCATTGCTTTAGGCCTATTGGAAAACATCCTGTGATATGGTGTACTGTATGTAAAAACATAATTAAACGGATTGTTTGTATTTAGGATCACCACTGAAAAGAGAGTTTATAGAGTCAAGAAAGTAGCACTGAAATCCCAAAGCAACTTTTGATTACAGGCATCCTAAAACAGAATAAAATAGTAAAAAAAAAAAAAAAAGAAAAGAAAGCAAGGTAACAGAATTTTACATTAGATTTATGTTTCAGTTGAACAGCAGGTACCTTGACGGCTGCAATTCAGTTAGACTCGATACTGCGAAGAGTGGTTGAAATTACACAGCAGAAGAAAAGTGGTTTTCTAATATATCGCACTTCACAGAGTAGGCTGAACTGAAGTTTATGCAGCTGATTTAAATGGACCGGTGCATTGGAAATAATGGCTATACTATTTGTTCACTAAGCTGCAGGGCATTAATTCCAGACACACCTCAGACTCTTACCGCAGACTCTTGTGTCTGCTGTTTCCTGGTCCTGTGGATAGCGTCTTTTTGCTTTTTTACTATGTCCTGCACCCTCCTTCTCTTCCTCTCCTGCTCAAATTCCACATTTCTCCTCATATGTCGTTCCCTTCTCCTCCTCTCAAGGACTTGTCGATGCATGTATTCATGCACCTCTTGTGCCTTTTGCCTCTGTGCTGTACTTTGTTTGGCAGGACCTTCATTCTCCTTCTCTTTCAAACACAATGGCCATGCAGAGTTGCTTTTTCCAGAGCTACTAGGAGGGTTTGCTGCCTGGTTAGGTGGATGTGAAATATTTCTAGGGGAATGACAGCATGATTTCTCAGTCACATTTGACTCATTAGATCTATGTTTTGAACCACCTTGAGTGTTCAGTGCTGCAGTCTGTTGGCGATTCTTCTGTGTGAATTGTCCCTTATGCTCTGTAAATTAAACACAACTTGATTAAAATTTCCAAATCTATTTACTGTAAACTAGAGGCAGGATCTTTTGATAGTCATATGGTTGAAGTGTATTGTACCACAATAAGAGTACTGAATTCTGCAGCATACTCTTGGTGTTGTCCTCCTGAGACTCTGAGGCCCTGATGCATTGGGAATCTAAGACCTCTTTCACAAGCTTCTGGGCATCTCTCCAAGCAGATATGTATGCATAATGTTCTTCTATATAATTACGAAGGAAATGTTCAAAACCTTGTGTTATTGCACTTTTCTGGCATAAGATATCATGTTGCTCAAGAAGGTGTTAATAAGATATATTCAGATTTTATTGCATTTTGATACAGGAAGCATCCCATCGAGTCATTTCTTACGTTTTCTTGGAGCAGTACCATGGATGGCTCGGTTCATATGGTGGTCTTTGCCTGAGGATGGGTTTGTGTTGGCGTTCCATCGAGACACAGGTATACTTGTTATTATTCTTTCCCCTGGCCAAAGAAAGGAATTTAATTTATAAGCCTATGATGTCCTTATAGGCCTCTATATCTATTTTTATAGGAGATCTGATGATGTCATTGCTCATTTAGTGTTCAGTGAAGCTCAGATACATTACAGACCTTTGCTACTCACTCGGCAGACTTTCCTGGTTATGTGATCTTGACATTTTATCTCAATCACTGGACTTAAAGATATGGTTTCCAGTCTCTGCTGTTGGATCTTGGCTCTCAGATTCTCAAGAGCCTTTGATTTTGGGGAGCCCCTTTTCAGCAGATCCATACGGTTGGCCCTCGTCGGTGAGTTGATAGACAGAGCACTACTTTGTCTGGATCCTTGGATATGAGACTCGGCCTGTTGGAGAGGAACTTCCTTGGACACATCTCTGCATATGTCCTGAAGTGGAGGTCGAGCTTTGTGTGAGATCTCCAACAGAAAAGGAGTGGATGAATGGGGCTCAACATGTGTCATCTCACACCACATATTCCTAAGTTTGAAGGGCAGGAATAGTCTTAGACAGTCATTTCTATATATAATTTTTTAGTTTTAGATTTTTAAAAAATGTATTTTGGATTACTGTTCTATAGAAAAGAGCAACATTCAACGTTTCAAACATCAATTTTCCAAAAAATTTAATTCTTGCAAAGAAACATTTTCATGTTATTCACTCAATTGGTGTTTTTGATGATGGTGGTGGACAGTGGTGTCTAACATGTCATCCTAAATCTCTTGTAGGTATTCATTTAGGTTGAGGTCCGTTTTTTCTGTGTTTTGACGCCAGTACCATACCGAGCCTCTGTTCTTTATTCATGTTTCCCGGTTTTTGATCCTGTTTTGTCCTCGTGTTTAGAGAATCTTCTTTAACCTAGTATATGATGTTTGTACATCTCCTGACCCACACCTTTTTCTGGATTCTGATGTTGCCTATTTTTTATTTTTTTTTTAAATATTTGTCTGCCTGCCTCTTATTAGCACAATTTAACTGCATTTGCATTTGTCTTACTCCTCACTGTAAGTTCAAAAAAGTGAGGAAACTAATTACCTCAAAATGTTTAAGGTGATATATCAATTTCTTTAAGCCAAATACACTTAAATTTAACAGCAATGTAACTCAATTAACTCTGTTTAAGTGTAACTGTTTAACTGGATTTTTGATTTCCATGAACTGTAAGCCGTAATCATCAAGATTAAAACAAAAAAGGTTTGAAATATTTCACTTTATGTGCAATGAATCTAGAATATATGAAAGTTCCACATTATGAATTAAAATTACGAAAAAAAATTACTTTCCCATGATATTCTAATTTTCTGAGATGCACCTGTATACGCTCAGTTGCCTAGTGTCTCTGTCTATACCAAGCCTTTATAGTGTGTTTGTTCTTTCTGGGTTTTTACTTTGCTCATGTTCACGACCTCGTCTCTTTGCCCTGCCTTGTTTGTACTGTTTGCCTGATCGCCTGACCTCTGCCTGTTTATGATTATCGACTTCTACCTCATCCTGTGGACTTGTTGTTTTATTAAACTGCCATTCGTGCACTTGCTTCTGCCTGTGCCTCCATTACGTGACATATACATATACATATACATTTGAGTACAAAACTATGCATCCCCTGAAATGAACACACCCCTGAGTGTATCTCACAACAAATAACAATCCAAGAGACATAAAGAAATGTCTGGGAGAAAGCAGTTATAACAAATATGTAAGGAAAAATGAAAAGATAAATATTACACTTAAAAATATCCATATGCTGCCAAGACGTTGCATAGAGAGGCTGAAAGCCAAAAAGCAACTAGTGAGCATAAAAGTTATTACAGAATATTGGTAACACATTCAGACAGAGATCTAAACTATTAGACTCATAGCCTGTCGTTCTGTTTATTTGACTATTAATTTACACTATTTAATACATAAATAAAAAATTTATACATTTGTATATTTCATTTTGGCCCAAAAGTTATGCAAAAAAGTTTCAATCAGCTGTAGGCTATATGTACAATAAATTAACTAAATATAATACATTAAGAGAGTTACACACATTTCCAAATGTAAAAACAAAGGGAGGAAAAGTTCTCAGAAGTACAGAAGAAGAAAACGTGAAGAAATCCTACCTTGGTGTGGAAATATTGGTAATTAGCGAGAGCTCTACAGGGTTAAACGCTACCTTCTGTAATTGAGAGTAATTTTGATTAGCTCAGTTTCGATCTGTCGTGCACCGATTCTGTTAGATTGTTTGTCACGCGCTCTCTTAGTAACAGTGTCCTAGCGCAGTACGCGCACAATCGTGCCCAGGAAACTCGAGCTAAACACAGCGCCATTTTACTCACCTCAATGACTTTTATTAACTATCATAAGAGAGTTCATTTCGAAATGACATGTTACTAATGTTATGCATTACAATGCATTCCCAGAATCCCTGAAAGTCTGTCTTTACCATGATTCCTGTATCCTGTTTATTCTAAGAATTCAATAGTGGGAATTGGATATATCACATCAATTCCCACATTCATTCTCAGTGCAGCTCATTCACATTTATTTTCAAACCTGTGCTTCCTGTGCCGTAACCACACATGTAAATGTTTTGCAAAGGCCACAGTGTTCGCACAGTGTTTTGCAAAGGCCATTTCAATCACCAGATTTGAACCCTATTATAAATCTGTTGTCCACTTGCACAAACCCATACAGAGGCTTGAAATGTTTTGCAGGGTGGAGTGGTCCAAGAGATCTCTTCAAGTGCGTCCATCCTTGCTAAATATTTTAGGAAAAGGCTTAGTGCTGCTATTTTCTACAAGAGAGACTTCACTAAATATTAAGTGTTGAAATGGGAATAGTATTCATGTTGAGTATTATTTTTCATGAAGGGTGCCAATAAATTAGAAGCTGACTGTACTGTAAGCAACACATTGTATCGGGATTACTGTAGTCAAACAGTCTGTATGGGCAGCTTGATTTCTCAGTTTAAGTGCTTGCAGTTCCAGTTCTAGGCGTAGAACCACACTCTGAGCTTCAACAACTGCAGGTGTGTTGTGGCAGCAGCAGGTTTTCCCTGTTGAACAGAAGGAGCTCCTAAATTCCTAATGCAATTAACATTTTTAATGCAATGTTTACCTTATGTTTTGTGTAGATCTTACCCAGAGCCCTCATCAGTCCCTCCAGAATTTTGCTATTTTGCAATGATAGAAATTAATGCAAAATCAAGGAAACTCTGCAATATTCACAGGAGCTTGCAATTTTTCATAATTACCACAGATTTTCCGCAGATTTGGGTCAAGACTTGCCATGTGACCCCTTCCATTCACATGCATCAAACATGACTACAACTAAAAGCTCTCATTTACCAACAAACATCACTGGAAAAGACCATGCAAAACAATGACATGCAGTTGCAATTTCAACAATTCAAGTAGCAAATTACATCACAAATTTTTAAAAAAGCAGAAGCAAAATCAAGCATTTGTGCTGCAACAATCACAAAAAAAACAAAAAAAACCCCAAAAACAACAACAAAAAAAACAAGGCGAAATCGGACAAAGATATTTTAATGTGGACAATCTCAAAATCGCTCAAACAAAACAATAGTGTTTCTGGTGACCGAGACATTTAAAAGAAGATTTTCCCCAACAACTAATTTGCATTTATTTAATTTTAATTTTTAACAATTGCATGCCTTTAAATGGAAAACACAGATGTAAAGACCTTATGGACCTTTTTTTTGTTAGAGAGTGAAAGACTTTATAAATCAGCGCAGGGGCCTTGCAAAATTGCTTAATTTTTTCAGTCATCACAGTAGTGGAATAAAAGTAAAAACATGATTACCTCAGTATCGAGTTAACAAAAGCTTGTGATTTTCCCTGCAGTTTTAGAACATACTAATTAGAGGGCTGAACAGAGATTAGTTTTTTATGTGGAAAGCCAGAGAGGACTGAAGCCGTTTCTTGCTTTGATGAATCATCTGGAGACACCAGAAATGGGGTCTCAGTAAAACTGCCAACATCCCTTACAACCAGACACTTGTTTAGTAGTGTTACGTTACTGGAGACCATGCAGGAAAGACACCTTTTGAAGGAAATGAGAACTGGGGAAGACATTCAGGCATTTCTGACTGCAAACATATTGATTTTGTGTTTTCTTATAACAGACTCCTATGCGGATTGTACTGCAGAGTAACAAACAAAAGAATCAAATATATTCAGTTCTTGTCCACTCAATCAAGCAAACAGCAGTGGGTGTCTGCACACCAATCGCACTGCGACTATTCAATCTGCTCACCCACACACAAATACAAGTGTTTACAGAATACATGCAGCTGGGCCACAGTGCAGTGTTGTATGAGGGAGAAATGAGAAGCAGCTGTGGGTGTGTTATGTGGGAGTGTGTGTTCAGCATGCTGGATGGACAGCAATGGGTCTGAGACAGACACGGAACTTGGGACCAGCAGTAGCAGCTGCCCTGCTGGGTGGCATGCAGAGCTGATCCAAGGGAATTATCAAGAAAGGGGGGGAGAGAGAGAGAGAGAGAGAGAGAGAGAGAGAGAGAGACTGCTCTATTCCTCCCCAGGCTTTCTGAACGGATGGGCATTCATCCATTCAATTCAGGCAAGGCCCCAGGCTGCACTGTTTCTTTGGTTTCCCCGGTTTCAGTCGTTATTGCCCACCCCCACCCCATTGCTCCATGCAGCAGCAACTCATGTTTGCATCAGTCATTGTGGAAAATAATTGGATAAATAATATAAACCCTGGCTACTCAACCCTAAGAAATTGATGTGTGATTATTCTGAAAGTATATAGAAAAAATAAAGCATTACAACTCCTTCAGTATTAATGATGGAGACATGACTACAGGAATGCCAAGCAGACTATGTGCAATTGTGTATGCATTTGAGCCAGTATGTCCTTGTCTGTATCTGTCTGTCTCTTTAGTGAATGTGTGTGCTTGCACGTCTAGCTGTCTACAAGTGTGTGAATACACAGGAGCAAGATTTGGGAAACGATTTGCAGTTCCTATAGCAACCATGATGTAAGCTGAGAGGGGCAAATGTGCCCCATCAACCCCCACCCATCTCTTTCTCTTCCTCTCCCCCTCTAAAAGAGACACAATCCCGCTCATAGGAAAACTGGGTGTGTGAAAATGGCAAGTGCACCACGCGTTGCTGGATTATAAACATCTCTTTTATCTTCTATTCTATGTTTTTTTTACATTACAGAAGAAGATAAGCAAGCTGGGAACCTCTGCTCAATAACAAACACGTTTGGGTGTCAGGCAAGAAAGGTGTGTGTATTGTCTGCCTAGGAATTCATTCAGTCTGTGATTGGGCTTTGGCATCTGAGGCTATTCAGAGCAATAACAGCCCAGTGCAGCCAGTGCATGTGTGAACCTCAATATCTTTTACTTGAACATCTAAAGTTGTTGCAAAGAGATTATTCTATATATAGAAACATAATTTATCATGTGCCCATCATATTTAGGTTCTGTCATCTTTAATTATTCAAATTATGGTAAAGAATTTTATGTGCAAAGTAGTATAAATCCTGCATTCATTTGGAATTGTTTCACTTGTTAAAACTTTGTAGGGCCTTTCTCTGTGCATCATGCCAGCCCTAAATAGGCTCTGTGACCTAGTTTTGTTGTTAGCACGGCAAACAATTTTAAAAGAGCAAACTTAGAAGTATTATACTGTTTATGCAAGCTGACTGGAGGTACAAGATAAATGATTCTCCATATGATGTCAATTTTAAGTCTGTTCTCCAGTGTGTTTGTAAAAACTGATTCAATAAAACTATTTTAAAATGACATTAAATAAAATGTTTATTACATATTTAAACTCACAAATATTAACTCACATTAATAACTTCAATACAGTTTGATTAACAGAGTTAATTTGACAATGATGATTTAGATATGCAGTTTGCAGGACTGGAGGCTAGGCCCTTACTTCTAAGCTAAGTAAGTGTCCCTTACCGCTAAGCTACACTCTCAGGAAAAAGGGTACTAAATTGTACCTTTCCTTGTCACTTCGGTGATAGTGTGTGTGTGTGCATGTGTGTGTGTGTGTGTGTGTGTGTGCGTGTGTGTGTGTGTACCTAGAAATGTGCAGGTAGAGTACTTTTAAAGCTTTACACTAAAAACTAATTGTAGTCCATTTATGTGAGTAAGTTTTGAGAGTGTATCTTCAACTAAATAAGCAAACAATGAGCAACAAACATGTCTTGGCTGACTACATTTGGGTTAAGAGGGAAGTTGTGTATCTTTTTTGTTCTTCAAAATAATAATAAAAAGTAGTTTAAAATTACTACAACTAATGGGATATATACAAGTGCAATTCACTGGTTTTGTTTGGTTATGCTACATGACTTTTACAGTCCTAGCGCTAGTCTGCAGATTTCTGGAGCAGAAGTCTGCAAGGGGAACAGACTCTAATTTCTCACCTTAAGTTTTCTTTTGCTTTGCCTACAAACATTCTTTCCAAGACCCAGTCCTAAGTATTTACAGTAGGCCACTTGTCTGTCTAGTTGTCTCATTTTATTTACCATATTCTTCTCTTCTAAAAGCCAAGGCCAGGTCTCCCCTAATGAGGACTCCCTCCTCACAGTCCTCTGTGATTATACAAGCAGCCACATGGAAAACCGGCGCTGTCAGCATCTTCCACAGTCCAATGGCCAGCCAGCAGAGGCCCCAGCTGGAGCCCAGTCTGAATGTGAGTCCCCACTGCTGTCCGGAGCCACCTCTCTCATTTCCCTCACCCAAACAGAGGAGCTCTTTGATCTGATAGCCAGTTCACAGAGCCGACGACTGGATGACCAGCGGGCCAGTATAGGAGACCGGCTGGGTATCACGATAGCACAGAACAGCTCTGGCCATCTTTGTGAAGCCTGTAATCCACAGGAGCTTGGTGATGATTTCTTTAACATGCTCATAAAATATCAGGTAAAAACTCATGAAGCACTAGTGTGCAAAAATATTTTTTCATTGAACTACTCATACCAATGTATTATTCAACTACACAGAATATACACTATATGGCCAAAAGTATGTGGACACTTTACCATCCTACCCATATGTGCTTGTTGAACATCTAATTTCAAAACCATGGGCATTAATATGGAGTTGGGATTTCCACTACATTTTAGATTTACAGTGTAAGTGAGGTCAGGAACTTATTTTAGGCAAACCATTCCAGTTCATCCCAAAGGTATTCAATGGGGTTGAGGTTGGAGTTCTGTGCAGGCCACTTCCACGCCAACCTAGGCAACCATATCTTTATGGATCTCACTTTGTGTACAGGGGCATTGTCATGCTGGAACAGGTTTGTCTCCACTTGTTTCCAGTGAAGGGTAATCTTAATGGTACAGCATACAAAGATATTCTAGACAATTGTGTGCTTCCAACTTTGTGGCAAAAGTTTGGGGAAGGCCCACATATGCATGTGATTGTCAGATGTCCACATAATTTCGGCCATATATTGTATTATCCTATATTAATATGAATAGAAATTGAGTAAAATATGGAGTCTCTTTCTCAATTTGTCCCAATGTGTCTGCCAGTCCTCCCGGATCAATGACCAGAGGTGCTCACTGCCTCCAGTTCCGGATCCAGATGAAGACTTTTTCAGTCTTATTCAAAGAGTACAGGCTAAACGAATGGATGAACAGCGAGTCTCCTTCCATCCTGATGAGAGTGATGCCACAGACTCTGAACCCAAGTCCAAGCCAACCAGTTAGAGACTGCAGCATTTAACAGCACTTTTGCTGCCAAGTATAAGCACTGACATTGATGAGCCCATCCTGGTATAGATCTCTATACCAAAGTCTGGGCAGTCTTTGGTGGAAATAGTTGACATTCCAACTTGGCCCAGATTTGTGGCATAATGTCTGGAATACAGTTTCTCAAACATTTTTTAGCGTAAACCCCCCCCCCCCCCCCCCCCCCCCCCCCCTGCAGTACACCTGAATGAACCCATTAACTCATTAACAAGTCCTTCTGCTCTAACACGGCCAGTTTCATGAGTTTCAAAAAAGTGTATTGAAGTAGGAAATATACTCAAGTGTGTATGGGACAGGTACCTTAGAAAAAAACGTCTATAAAACAGGCCTAAACATTTATTAGACCATGTTGTCTGAGGGAATGGGGAAAAATAATCTGCTCTGCATATATGTTTGTTCAGATTCCAATTCAACAAACCACCATTAACATGTTGATAATTTTAATAGTAATACTGTAAAACTGTCAGTGTCACATCAACTGTCACTTGTTTTCATTTTCAAGTCAAGTGACAAATAATGTCCCACCACACTCCCGTATCAATCTGTTGGTTCCTAGCAGATGGGAGTGATGCATCTAGCATATGGTAACCTCTGGGTTGCTTGGTTTCAATAAACCTATTCAGAAGAATGATAAATAAAGTGGTGTGCACAGTGGCTTAGTGGTTAGCATGTTTGCCTCTCACCTCCGGGGTTGGGGGGGGGTCGATTCCCGCCTCTGCCCTGTGTGTGTGGATCTTGCATGTTCTCTGCTTTTGGGGTTTCCTCCAGGTACACCGGTTTCCTCCTGCAGTGCAAAGTCATGCATTGTAGTCATGTCTAAATTGTCCATATTGTGTGTGCGATTGTGCCCTGCGATGGGTTGGCACTCCATCCAGGGTGTCCCCTGCCTTGCGCCGGTGACCCCTGTGCTCCCAGGCTCCCAGCAACCCTGCATCGAATAAACGGAAGGCCTACGGATAAATAAAGCAAAAATATATATAATTAACTACAGAAGGCACAATCCAGTCCAAAAACTATTAAACTAAGCTTGAATCATGTTTTTGAATAAAGATTCTGCATATATTGTTCATTATTAGATCATGCTAATAGGCTCTTAAAAATAACATTTTCCATGTTTCAGTAAATAAATGAGTGTTTTATTATGTCTGGTCATACTATATCTATGTGCATCATATAAATTACTCAATCAAGGAGATTAACTTACTTGATTTGACGAAATTTATAGCCTAAACCTTACATGAATTAATTTTACATTTTGCCTCGTAGTGGTCTTCCCTCGATTAGTCACGTGTACACTATGTGCAGGGATTTTCTCCATTATCAGAATTAAAGCATTAGCTTTAAGGAGAGATTGTGTCCAAAACAGCATACTAGTACACTAAGTAGTATTTTATAATATTATGCCACGTACTATGGTAGTAATCTAAACGGATTTGGACCGAGTCACACACACACACAAGAGCCATGTCAAATCGCGTTGCCAGATTTATTTGAGATATGACAATTGGTTTATGGACAAATGGCCTTGCGTTAATATAGGCATGGTGTTCTGATAATTCATAAGATTTTAAATGCTTAAATTTGTTTTGTTTCTTTTTTATTTATTTTTTAAGCCATATCTATATAATGTAACAATCATTCTACAAAGTCCCGTTTTGGCTTGTTGCAAACTGGGAAGGGTAGAAACAAGGATTACATAGAACACTGTTACAACAATCTGGCAACCCAGAGCCGAGCGGAATACTCCACCGGACGCTCTTTTCACCAGCGGAATTGGTTCACTTCAATTAAAGAAGAAGATGAACACCAACGACGCCAAGGACTATCTCTCCAAACGACAGATCCCTCATCTGTTTGAGGTATGGCAGACTCGCTAGGCAAAGAAAAGAAAACAAAGAAACAAAAAAACTTGTCCGAAGTAATTTATGGGGATACATATATTTACGTTGACAAGCATTGGACAGGTAGGGCGACCACAGCTGTAAACATCTGTCATAAGTGTCAACTGCATAGGCGAATATCAGTTTGTTTAAAAAGTTATCCACGCAGAGATATCTCTGTGAGATTGTATCTTTGTGCGGTTGTCGTACTCATACATAAAATGCCAGTCTGTTTACTTTTACTAAAGCAGTCTGTCTGAAGTTATAAGCTCTTCAACACGTTGTGTTATCATCAGTTTTTGATATCGATTTTACTAAGTGCTTCTTGGATCTTCAGTCCTCCTGCATAGTGCATTTTGAAACCATGCACTTACAGAGTGATTACTCATTAATGATTCATTAGTGTTGTCCTGGAATATCTGCAGATTGTATATTTTGAAAGTGATCAATTAATGACAAATATATAACATCAAATGCAGTTTCAATAAGCAATCAGTTTCTTGCTGAGGGAATTATATGAATTATAATTTGAGCTGGGGGAAATAAAACACACTCTTTTATTGTTGGAAAAGTGCCTTCAGTTTGGTACAGGAAATATGGAATAGACATATGTCTCTTTGATTTGGACAGTTACAAAGCAAATTAGATACTTGAAATGTGTCGCTATGGCGATCCTCGAGTGGGACGCTCTGATTGCAGAGCCTTGAGCCACAAGTTTGCATGCAAGTGGCAAGTTTATCCTCTGAGAGTGTCAAGCAGGGTGAACTCTGAGAGGTCCTGTGCAGCAGATAAAATGAATGTTGAGGTTGAGGTTGATAAACACATGCTGGTATAAAGTGCACTCAATACAAAATTGGACGTTTATGTAACAGTACATTATAAGGTTATAAGATTTTCAGTGGAGAAACAGATGGAATTTTTGCTTACGCATGCTGGACCAGGCAGGTCAGTATTTCTGTGCAATATCTGTGACTATGACAAAATTTTGTTTTTTTGGTGATAGGTGAAGAATGAAAACTCCACATGTAGTCCACTGGCTGTCTCCAAGGCAACAAGCTGCCTATTTACCTCATGTGAATCATCATACTTTGAGACAAAAGAAAGAAAGGAAAAGAATGAGAGAGCAAGAAAGAGAGGGAACAGAAGAGAGAGAGAGAGAGAGAGAGAGAGAGAGAGAGAGAGAGAGTCACAATGTTCTGGCATTTAACATGAGTTACAGGCATTAATGAAAATGATTTTGTGTATGTACATTGTACAGGTAGACAACACATTCTATTAGTCATTGTTAATCACATCTACATCTATTTTCCTCACATGTAAAAGACAACACAATGTTCAGAATATTCAGTCTATGTAATAACTCTTTTGAAAGTGTAAAGATAAAAATACTCCATATGAATGACAGAGCTGGGCCTTTGTAGTCCTCGCAGATGTTTCTCAGAACTGACATTCTAGTCAAATACTTCATTCATTAAATTCATTGTCATCTTCTTATCCTGAAATCACCAACAAGCAGAGTTTGAAAAGAAAATGGAAACATTATTATTATTATTATTGATATTATTATTATCATCATCATCAGTGAGTTATTACTAGATATCTCGTGTTCGTCTACCCTGATAGCTTGTTTAGTAAGTGATTGTTTCTCAAGCTGTGCGCTTAGTGGATTTACATGTAAATGCACAGCATCTGTTTGTGCATCATAAGAAGAAAATACCTGATTAGCACAAGGGTTTTCCAGTCCACAGCACAGCCGCGTGGGCTGAATAGAGTGGCCATTTGCAATTATCATTTTTTTCACAACGCTTTTTATTTCTCTTTCTTTTTATTTCACCTGTCTATGTCCATTTAGAGCTGTCCAAGAATCCATATGCACTGGTTTCTGTAGGAATAATCTGTTCACTATGACATTTGGCTTTATTTTGTGAAATACACAGGGCAAACGCAATAAAAATAATGTATTTAGGTTGTGGCTAGGACTGAATACGTTACCTGAATAACCTTAAATAATAAATCTTATAGCAGTGGTCTGGATTTTATCCTTCAAGGTTACACATATGTTGTATATGTATAAAGCATTTATATTAATACCATTAATACTGTATTACTCTTTCCAAGAGCATGTTGACTGGCTTGATGTATCACCGCCCTGAGGACCCTTTGGGCTTCCTGGAAAACTGCCTGCAGAAAACAAGAGAGCTCGGAGGTCCTGAATGTGTGGCCTGGGACACCTTCATCATGCCTGATCGTAAACCACTACCACCGATTACCACTGCACAGGGAAAGAAAGCCCCCTGCAAGCTGGGTACTTTTGCGAAATACAATCACGAGTGGCTAATTGACGTCTGTCAACTAATCAATAAAATGTATTGTCAAAGGTGTTAAAAGCATCAAATATCTGTTGATGTTAGCATTCAGCATTCAGAAGGCAGTGTGGTGGAAAATAAGGAAAAGAATGAAAACGTAATCAGGATGCAAAAACAGGCAACAGCCAGAAGAACTAATTCTTAGACTATAAAAACAATTAGAAACTAAGAGACACAGACTTCCAAATGTCCCACCACACTCTGGTGAATATGAATTTGTTGGTTCCTGTTGGCACACTTCCAATATGCAAGTATAACATTTGTATACACACAGGAAAGCATGTGATGAACAAAGTCAGTATGGATTGGAACACAGAAAACAGGCAGCTATTGATATAACCCATGGTTCCATGAATCATGGTCCATCAAGACCCACAGTTCCAAGACAATTTGTGAACACCTCCCATGTCAATCAATTAAATGAGACCACCATCCATCTCTGACCAGATATTATTCAGCTGGTGGACTCTTCTCAGCAAACATCTCAAGGGCATGGCAGTGTGTGTTGGGTGCAGCAGTGTTGCTGGGATTTCTAAACACCTCAGTGTTACTGCTGGGTTGGGAAACAGTTCAATAATTAAAACAGAATCAGCCAACAGTATTACTATGGTCAGAAGCTGGACATTAATGTATAATGTAATATTATAATGTATTCTATCAATTAACACCAATAACCTACACTAACAGAAGCTATTTAATTGTATATACTACAGGTGTTATCATTCATTATATGTTATTTTTTAAACATTTTTTTTGAAGTTTTACAAATTTCAATCATGTATATAAAGTTACGAAAGAGATTTAAGAAGAGCTCACACAGGCTTATATCTACTAAGGACATACATGTTTTTAGTCCCCAATCTCTTTGTATACCATCAACTTTTCTTTTTTCAACAACTTTGTTGGTCTCTGCACTGGGTGATTCTGGGATTTGGAGTTAATCATTGAATCACACTAAAGGTGCAATACCCAATAAAGTTGCAATACCCAATGATGAATTCTTTTTAGATGCAGGTCAGACTTGCATCAAATGCAGCAGATAGGCATTTCATTTTAACCAGTATTTTAGATCTGTCAGGAGCAGGCCCCTGCATGCTGTACTATGGTATGTACTGCATGGAACACAGATCTAGTGTGAACATGTTGAGTAAGTAGGTACTATGGGCCATTTTTTGCAACTTTGCATTTGATACCTGTGGGCTAGAGAGTGATCAACACAAACTGTGCATGGAGAATGATGAGCTATACTGTTTATGCCTTTATGCCTACATGGTGGACCAACAGGACAGATTTGTATAATAAAGCAGCCACTAAGTAAACAGCATTTTAAACCCCAAATATCACTGCTATGCCAGCCTTACACACACTTCCATGAAAGTGTCCCTGCTGTGCTAAGAATAGTCCCCCACCTAAGTAACATCTGGTCAGCTCTAGGGAATTGATTGTGTGTTATATTTCACTTTCCACAGACAGTGGTCCTGGTCCTGGGCCTTACCGACGCTATGACAGATTGCCTCCCATTCAGGCTCAGTTCTCCATTGAGAGTGATTCTGATATGACTGAGTCCTCTGGCCTCATACAGGAGTATGATGTCTTTGACCCATTAAAACCAAGGCCACACATCATATTCATCATAGGTGAGGGGTTTTGGGTGACATTTCAGGGTAAAACATTATATAACTTGTATAACTTCTGTGCCACAGCCTATTACTCCTCACAGAGTAATCTCATTAAATCTAATTACATCTCAAACAATATCTATAGATATATTATTGATCAGTTTCATTTTTGACATTATTTCATTGTAGCTTTTAGTTCTGTAGTCATTTTCTCTCCAAAGGTGGTCCAGGCAGTGGAAAGGGCACTCAGACGGCTAAGATCGCAGCTCATTATGACTTTGAGTGTGTGTCTGTCGGGGAAATTTTAAGAAACCAGCTGCTTCAGCATGCTCCCAGTGACAGGAAATGGGAACTGATCGCTCAAATCATTGCCAACGGAGAACTGGCACCTCAGGTATGGTGCTGTGTCTGTTCTGTCTCAACATAGAAGTGTCATTGCATTATAGTGCTCAATGACATCAGCAAATGGATGATACAGTAATATACTCTATACTCAGCAAAAAAAAAGAAACTTCCTCTCACATTCAACTGCTTTTATTTCCCGCAAATTTCTTAACGTGTGTAAATATTTGTATTAATATAAAAACATTCAACAACTGAGACATAAACTGAACAAGTCTCACAGACGTTTGACGAACAGAAATGTAATAATGAGTCCCTGAACAAAGGTGGGTCAATATCAAAAGTAACAGTCAGTATGTGGTGTGGCCTCCAGCTGCTTTAAGTACTACAGAGCATCTCATCCTCATGGACTGCACCAGATTGGTCAGTTCTTGCTGTGAGATGTTACCCCACTCTTTCACCAAGGCATTTGCAAGTTCTCGATCACGTCTTGAGGGACACATGGTTACATGTAATTTTCCACTGCAAAGACGATCAGCTGTGCTCAGGTGGTAGAGCGGGTTGTCCACTAATCCTAGGGTTGGCGGTTCGATTCCCGGCCCACGTGACTCCACATGCCGAAGTGTCCTTGGGCAAGACACTGAACCCCAAGTTGCTCCCAATGGCAAGATAGCACCTTGTATTGCAGCTCTGTTACCATTGGTGTGTGAGTGTGTATGTGTGTGTGAATGGGTGAATGAGAACCAGTGTAAAGCACTTTGGAACTGCTAAGGTTAAAAAAGCACGATATAAGTGCAGACCATATACCATTTATCATTAAGCTGTCTTTCCTGCTTCCCTATAACATTGTCTTAGGCATCTTACATTACAGACATTGCAGTTTATTGCATCTGCAGTACTCATGCCTCCCTGCAGCAGGTCTATGGCATGGTCATGCAGGTGAGCGGAAACCCTAGACATCTTTCTTCTGGTGTTTGTCAGAGTCAGTAGAAAGGTCTCTTTAGTGTCCTACGTTATTGTAACTGTGACCTTAATTTGTCTACTGCCTGTAAACTGTTAAGGACTGTTCCACAGGTGCATTTGTTATAATTGTTTATGGTTCATTGAACAAGCATGAAAAACACTGTTTAAAGGTTTCACTTTTTTGCTGAGTATATGTGAAATACATTAGTACATGAGGAGCATGGTGACTTAGTTTAGTTTCCTCCCTAAGTCCAAAGACATGTGCTGTAGGCTGATTGGCATCTCTAAATTGTCCGTAGTTTGTGCCCTGCAGTGGGCTGCCCCCCCAGGGCCCTGAGTTCCCTGAGATAGGCTCCAGGTTCCTCCGCGACCCTGTGTAGGATAAGCGGTATGAAATATGGATGAAATGGACATAATTCATCATGCACAATTACACTAGGTAATGTGATATCATTTGGTTATAACTAGCAACAACTTCAGGCACTCTGATAATTTGTTTAACTATTTAACATTAGGCAGTACACCTTCCTTTATACATGAGGGCTTTAAAAAGTAAATTTAAATTTAAACAGTGTTACAGCTTTGTCTGGATTAGTGTTGTTTAAGATGTTTCAGCACAATTTCTGTAGGCCCGTAAAATATAATGTATTGTTATCTATTATTTCCAGTACACTGCTGTGCTAATTGTAACATTAGAGTCGGTCATCTTGAGTCAGTATCAGCATATTGTTTAATACCCAACATCAAAACGGGTTTGTTTGTTTTTATTAGACATATTAAAAGTAGGCAAATAACCATGCAAAAAACTCTTGTTATTATATTACAGTACAACATTTGATAATACACATGGACTGATTGCCTTGATCTCCCTCTGAGATTAAATTCTCTAGGAGACGACAATCGAGGAGCTCAAGCATCAATTCATCAAGAAACAAGATGCCAAAGGTTTCATTGTGGATGGATTCCCACGTGAAATATCTCAGGTGTTCACCTTTGAAGAACAAGTGAGCAATTCACTAAGATGGGAAATAAGGCAATCTAATTTTACACTACAATAATAATTTCTGTTACTGTTATCTTCAGACACCTTTAACTTGCTGATTAAATCATTGCCTACAGTAATGCTTAGAACCCCCTTGAACTTTACAGATACACACAGCATGGTTTTAAAAACGTAATATGTTTGACCTCTGCAGGTTACTTGAGGCATGACATTTATTATTTTTTTTCTTACAGTATTTTTCATAAAACAGCAGATGCACTGTCACCAATGATGTATTTAGTGACAATCCTTTTTCACCTTTGCTATTATGTAACACAGTATCACAGCTATTATGTATCTATTAGGGCCATAGAAATGGCGCTAATAGGTAGTAATGCTAATTGCAGTTTTAATGAAACCACAAAATTGTCTTTCATTCTATGGTATGTTGTTGGACAGCAAAACAGTTTTAAAAAGACACGGATACATAAAAATCCTTTAAAACAACCTGTCCTCCTGTCAGATTGGCTCTCCAGATCTAGTGATCCTACTAGCTTGCTCTAATCAGCAGCTGCGTCAGCGCCTGGAGAAACGTGCCCTGCAGCAGGGTCGGCCTGATGATAACACCCATGCTATTGAGAAGCGACTCGAAACCTTCAAGCACAACATAACCCTCATAGCCAAGTATTACCAGGAGAGAGGACTAATTATTAGGGTGAGAGCTTGGATTTTGTCATAGTCCATATACTTGTGGTATACTAGTGAATAATATACTAGGGCCTTAAGAGTTAAAGATGGTTAATAAAGTGTCAGGTTTTAAATATTGTTAGATTTGTTTGTATTAGCAAAGCTCTTTTAGCAGTTGTCAAGGCAGGATGATGAAAGCCATCACAGAAAGGTAGCATGGAATTTTATAGTAATGTAAATAATAATTTTGTCATCAGGTTGATGCTGATCGAGAAGAAGATGAAATTTTCACAGATATCAAAGCAATAGTGAAAGAGAAACTGTTCTCAAAAGAAGAAGGTAATGGCTTTAATGTTTATATGTTACCATACCATTTATTAGAAATAAAGCTCCTATTTTTTCTTTATGCTTCCTTTGCAGAACCAAAGGGTTTATAAGAACTGTGACTACGTTTTGAAAACAACTGTTCTTGCCAGGACCAAGAGGCTTTGAATATTTGAGAAGATCACATTCTCTTCTTAAGTCTACTCTGCTTTAACCTGTGATTTACTCCTCTCTCTCTCTCTCTCTCTCTCTCTCTCTCTCTCTCTCTCTCTCTCTCTATATATATATATATATATATATATATATATATATATATATATATATATATATATATATATATATATATATATATATATATGCAAATTTCAAATGAGGAATTGTTGAAATTTTCTGTAAAAGAAATTTCCTGCCTTTATTTAAAGACAGTTTCTAATTTTTCATCTTATAAAAAATATCTTGAAGATAACTGAAAAGTAATTTGCTGGATTATAAGCAGTTTTATGTTGCATAAAGGACATATTAAATAAATGTTTGACCTTTGGCCGTGGCATGACAGCGAACACAGAAGATAAAACAGACAATAGACAGATACCCCAAGGCCACTGTGCTCATTAATGGTCCTCTGTCCAGCTGACTCTCTTACTTAATAATCACTCTTCATGAGACATACTCACACTCAACACTTCATTAGGAACACAATACTAATATGGATAGGGTCTCCCTTTGCTCTCAAATTCTCAAATTCAGCCTCAATTCTTAGTGGCATAGATTCATAACAATGTTGGAAACATTCCTTTGAGATTCTGGTCAATGTTGACAATTGCATCATGCAATTCCTGCAGAATTTTCAGGTGCACTTTCATGCTGTGAATCTCCCATTCTACCACATCCCCAAGGTGTTCCGGTGACTGGGAAGGCCACTGAAGAAAAATTAACTCATTGTCATGTTCATGAAACCAGTTTGAGATGACTTTGGTTTGTGACATGGTATATTATCATGCTGGATGTAGTTATTAGAAGATGGGTAAATTGTGGCCATGTGGCTGTTGTAGCACATCTCCCTCAAGGCTCAACATGTTGTGCATTCTGAGATGCTTTTCTACTCACCACAATTGTACAGACTGTTTATCTGAGTCTCTAGCCTTTCTGTCAGCTCAAAACAGTCTGGCCATTCTCCACTGACCTGTTATCAACAAGACATTTCTATCTGTAGAACTGCTGCTTGCTGGATGTTTTCTCTTAATTGTTCCATTCTGTGTAAACGCTAGAGGCTGCTGTGTGTGAAAATTCCAGGAGATCAGCAGCTATAGAAATAGTCAAACCTGCACATCTGGCATGATCTTGCCAGTCTTGCCATGGTCAAAATCACAGAGATCACATTTTATCCCCCATTATGCTGGTTGGTGTGAACATTACCCAAAGCTGCTAACCAGTTTCTGCATGATTTTGTGCAGTATGCTGCTGCCACACAATTGGCTGATTAGATAATTGCATGAATGAGTAGGTTTACAGGTGTTCCAAATGAAAGGAAAATCCAGTGGCAGTGTTATGCTGTTGAAGAAATTTTGCAAACATGATTTTGATTCACTTGTCCCCTTAGAGTCAATGCAAATCAATACAAAGTTATTCTGACTGATCACCATTATCCTATGGTGAAAATTTATATCTGGATGGGAGTGATCTTTATCAGGATGACAATGTCCCCATCCACAGAACACGAGGGCTCACTGAATGGTTTGATGAGAATGAAAATGATTTAAATGATATGCTATGGACTTCGCAGTCACCAGATCTCAACGTAATTGAAAACATCTGAGAGATTTTAGAGTGATGTGTAGAACTAAGGGAATATCTTTTGTGAGATTAGATCCAGAGACTTGTAGAATCTATACAAAGGCACATTGAAGATGCTATGGTGGCATGTTGTAACCCAGCACCTAACTAGTGCACTTCCTGTTGTGTTTCCTCTAATTTGGCACCTGTCTGTACAT
Organism: Ictalurus punctatus; assembly: GCF_001660625.3. Lineage (NCBI taxonomy): Eukaryota > Metazoa > Chordata > Actinopteri > Siluriformes > Ictaluridae > Ictalurus > Ictalurus punctatus. Next base: position 8,604,550 of record NC_030437.2, read on the forward strand.
CTATTCTGTATCAACATTAAGCACACTTAAGGGGTTTATTGCATTTCCTTGAAAATATCCTTTGTCTCTGTTTCTGGATAGTCTGCTAAGTTATTAACAGTTATTTTTACAATTTAATATGTAAATATATTAATTTACTTAAGAATATTTACGAGTGTGGACACAGATTTATGCCAGGCTTATGTAAGTTTTGCAATTTCATAATTTAAATGTCTCCGTGTGGTAGATGTGTTTTGGTAGATGTTACACTAGATGGCAGACTTTTTTTTGCTAAAGAATTTTATTGAATTGCATAAGGTATATATCAAGGATTTTCAGGAAGATTATGAACTCTGAGAATTAAAGTTGTGTACCCTGTAATTCAGACAAAATAAAAACATCCCCTACTGATATTTTATTTACATTATTCAATACAACTTACTCTGGCTTAATGTAGAGGGTAATCGTTCACAGGGACTGAAACATCCTTTCAGAGCTGCTATCTCAGTGAACAAGGCTGTGCCTCTCAGAATAGCATTCTACTTATCCTTATCCTCCTTATCAGTATGGCTGCCTGTGAACTGACAAACTGACAGAAATCATGCCACAGGGTACTACCGCTGGCCAGATATTAATGGGTGTTGGACTATTCACAGTAGAACAATGACACCAACATAATGTTTAAAGAACGCAGGTAACAACATCAGGTAAATATTTCATACAACTTTTTGGGTCAGGCATAGAGGATAGTGCACGGGGGATACAAAAAATAAACCTTCAAGGTATTGTACTTGGAAAACTTTCAACCCTCATGGTGTCTCCTGTTGGGATGTCTACTGCTCTTTCATTTCTCCTTATCCTTGCGCATTGTCCTTGATCTCATTGGTGTTTGATCCTTTTTGTAATCTTGGAGTCCTCTTTTACAACCAACTATACATTTGTATAACAAATGTATAACTACATAAAATTTTTTTATACATTTATTTGGCTACTGACATACTGACTGGAATGTGCAATAAATCTCCAAACCTTCGATATATCTTGATGGATAATTGAATTACATGAATATTTATCATATTATCAGCTGTCATCTGTTCTTTTATTAAACAAGGATAGTTGAAAATGATTGAAAATTTCGACAGGGATATTTGAAATTTAAACCAAGGGAAAGGACACATGCAGCACATAGATTAGGCATTTGTTTAAAACAACAAAAAGACCAAAATATAACAGACCCTAATGCTAATTTTACTATGGAAGGGTAATTAAATAGGTTTAGCCTGGACTGTAATGGGTCATAGCAAGCATTCCAGTGTGACCTAAGTGTCACTCCAGTCTATTTCAATTCATCTCCATTTATAGTCGGCCAGTGCTCTGCTTCTGATAAATCTTATCTCATACTCTCTGAGGCATGTATAAAAATACAAGACTGGCTCATACAGCTTGAGGTTCACTCCCTTCTCCTGACTCTTGGCTGCAGGCGTGAGCAACATGGCCCCCAAAAAAATCGAACCCAAGAAACCAGAACCCAAAAAACCTGAGGCTAAGAAGGAAGAGACTCCAGCTCCAGCTCCTGCTCCTGCTCCAGTCCAGGAGGAGCCCAAAGAGCCTCATGTTGATCTGAAGACTATTGTATTGGAGTTCTCTCCGGACCAGATTGAGGAGTTCAGAGATGCCTTCACTCTATTTGACGAGACACCAACAGGAGAAATGAAAATAAGATATGCCCAGTGTGGAGATGTGATGAGGGCTTTGGGTTATAACCCCACTAATGCGGACGTGCATGCTGTTCTAGGGAAGCCAAAGGCAGAGGAAATGAACAGCAAGATGCTGGACTTTGAGACCTTCCTTCCTATGCTGCAGCACATCTCCAGATCAAAGGACCAGGGTACATTTGAGGACTTTGTGGAAGGACTAAGGGTTTTTGACAAGGAAGGCAATGGTACAGTGATGGGCGCCGAACTCCGCCACGTTCTGGCAACTCTGGGCGAGAGAATGACTGAAGACGAGGTGGACCGCCTCATGACGGGACAAGAGGATGCAAATGGGTGTATCAACTATATCTCATTCGTCAAGCACATCCTCTCTGGGTGAGCTGTAATCTGTCCTTGTGTGACTCTAAAGACTTCAGCATTCAAAGGACATTTAGAAGGAAAAATGAATATTGGTGAATGTAAAATAAAGCTGATTTCTCAACTCTATCATTTTGTTCTTTTTCTGTTGTTGCTGATGTCTTTCAGATTACAGTCAGGTTAACTGCATGTTGAATTAAGAGTGTATTGTTGTAGCAGTAACTAGGCCCAGAGAAGCCATTTTTTCTTCAAATCAAATGCTTTTTACACCAGTTAAGAAATTTAATAGACTGAGAACCTGTGTTCTAAATCTGTGTTCTAAATCCTTTAATATGTATTAAAGTAGTTTACAGAAAGCCTTGTATATCTAGAACTAGGTTTAATAACTGTTCAGCAATAGCCAATAAAACTATATAGATTTTTCTAGTGTGTCATAGTGCAGAACAAAACAAATATTTTAGAGAGAGCTGTTGGGTTTTTTCACCTTCAATATACAGTACAGTGGGGGAAATATGCATTGGATGCGCCAACATTTTTTTCAGTACATATATTTCCAATGAGGCTATTCACATGAAATTTTCATCAGACTTTGATATTAACTCAAGAAATCTGGAAATATAAAGAATTCACAACATTAAAGTCCATAAATAAAGCTATGTGTAATAAAGTGGAATGACACAGGAAAAAAGTATTGAACATGGTAAGAAAGAGCAGTTCTCCAAGGCAAGTTAAGGCAAGGAACCAGCTGAAATCCGTAAATAATTATACCCTCTATCTGTGCAAATTAATATCAGCTGGGTTAGTAAATTAATGATCTATAAAAAGGCTTTTCAATACCATGTTGTCACACAAGAAACATCTCATGATGGGTAAAAGCAAAGATCCTTTAAATCCTGTAAAATCAGCAGATCCTTTAAATCCTGTAAGTTGCGAGGTGGGGCCTCCGTGGATCAGACTTGTTTGTCCAGCACATCCCACAGATGCTCGACTGGACTGAATCTGGGGAATTTGGATGACAACTCAATACCTTGAACGCTTTGTCATGTTCCTCAAACCATTCCTGAACAATTTTTGCAGTGTGGCAGGGCGCATTATCCTGCTGAGGCCACTGCTATTAGGGAATACTGTTACCATGAAGGTGTGTACTTGGTCTGCAGCAATGATTAGGTAGGTGGTACGTGTCAGAGTAACATCCACATGAATGCCAAGACCTAATGTTTCCCAGCAGAACATTGCCCAGAACATCACAATGCCTCCGTCAGCTTCCATTCTTTCCATAGTGCATCCTGGTGCCATCTCTTCCCCAGGTAAGTGACGCACACGCACCCAGCTGTCCACATGATGTAAAAGAAAACGTGATTAATCAGATCAGGCCACCTTCTTCCATTGCTCCATGATCCAGTTCTGATACTTATGTTGTGCCCACTGTAGGTGCTTTCAGTAGTGGACAAGGATCATCATAGGCACTCAGACTGAAATGCACTGTGTGTTCTGCTACCCATTACTCTGTTGCTGGTTATATATATATATATATATATATATATATATATATATATATATATATATATATATATATATATATATATATATATATATATATATATATATGTATGTATCTGTGTGTGTGTGTGTGTGTGTGTGTGTGTGTGTGTGTGTGTGTGTGTGTGTGTGCATAGGCATTTATTCCTATGGAGAGAACGAGAATTAAGGTGGCTCAATGCAGCAGTTCTGAAATCTGTGCAGAATGTCCCATACTGAGGGGGAGGTGCTCTCTATAGACATTACATCATTGCTTCGCATCGTTAGGTGCAGTGCCTGTGTGCACCAGTGGATGAGTCTCCTAATAAAATAGGATGTTTTCCTTTGTCAAAGCCACATGTAGTCTGCATCAGAAAATCTGAATCAAAAGTTAAGCGTCTGATGAAACATAAGACATGCATACACTACCTTAAGGTGGAGAAAAAAACAATGGCACATCAGCATCAGCCTTCCTATTCACCACAGTTTGCATTTCACATAGTCTTTTGAACAACAAACTGTCATACTCATCAGCATAATTTGACTGATTTAGACAGTCTGAATGTATGCAAGCAATTTAACTTATCAAATTATTGAAGGATTTTTGGAACGTTCAGGAAGAATATATATATATATATATATATATATATATATATATATATATATATATATATATATATATATACATACACACACACACACACACACATACACACACACACACACACATATGTGGCCTGTATGTATATTTCTAGCTGGTTAGTAGTTACATCAGATGTACTAGACTGGACCACATATCACTGTGGAATGATGATAATAATGATAAACCTTACTGAATTTGGCATGTTAAACACAGCGACAACCCAACCTTCCAGAGTCATGATTTGAACTAAAGCTGGGCTAAATGCCACATGCAAATTACACATGGCTGTTTGCATTCCAGCAGTTTTTTTAGTCCAGATTACAAACGCTGTGAAATACTAAAATTTCTGGCTCACAATATAGTTGTCATTGCCATAACTAGGTATTATATGCCTGAACTCAGCCACATTTATACTGGAATCTGCTTTTCGCTCAGAGTCTGCTTTTTGAAAGCATAGTGCTGATAAATATCCAAATTTAAAAACAATGGCATAACATGACTAATAGGTCTTCTTATTGTATTTTCCCTGTTACTTTCCCTGTTACAGTATGTGTGACAAACACATGAATAAAATGCTGCTATCAAATGTAAAGTGATTTAAAGGCTGTTCTTCCACAATTTTCTGGCCAAGGTGCACACCCCCTGATCCAACAAGTAATAATTTTTCAGCTTCCTAATTCTCCAGTTGCCAAATTACTCATATACCCTTCTATAAGTTGGAGCATCAATTTTACAGAGAATATTTCATTCACAATAAACTTAATGTAGTAATAACAGAAATCCACTAGGGGGCAACCATGGAATTTTCTTTTTCAGCAATACAAGCCCTGCTTGGTTTGATGTATAGATAAAGTCCATTATACATAATCTCTCTCTCTCTCTCTCTCTCTCTCTCTCTCTCTCTCTCTCTCTCTCTCTCTCTCTCTGCGTCAGTGTGCTGAATGAAATAGGTTTAATGCACCATGACATCAGTACAGATGTTTAGTTGCCTTTAGGTGCGCTATGTGGTTTCACTATGCTTCTAGAACCGTAATCATGTGATTTCAGTCATCATAAAAAAATCTGTTATAAACCACACGTTTCCATTAATTGCATGTCACAAGGTTCTTTGTTTTCAGTCTGTTGTTTACATTTTCCTGTATCTACCCGCTATAACTCAACACATGATTAAAAAAAAAAAAAACACACACACTGTGTGCCCATAAATTGCAGTGTTCATGGAGCCACATAGAGCACCTGAGATGTTCATAAAGACATTTCACAGTGAAGGATGCCTAAAAAGAAGGACCAGAGGCTTGGGATGAGACTCAGACCTGCTTGGGAGTGGGGTGGCTCCACATTCTGACTTTATCCACACTGACATGGTCATAGGAACCTGCCAGAGGACATTACGATCTCCTCCAGTGGGTAGTTTTCTTTGCATCACTCCACTTTTTTCCCCAGCTTCTCACCTATGCACTGCACCTCTGGAACATCAATATACAATTGGGCGAGATATACACCTGAGACAGAACATGCTGCTCCAGTTTCACTCCATGGCTGAGTGAGCTTTGAGCTTTGTCCTTACACAGATATCCTGGTGGCGAGTGTTGCCTTGGATAAATCATACAGTTGTAAATGTTCCACTGTAGCACAAAACGGCACAGATCTGTATCAGCAGTTATCCTTGATCTGTTTTTTTTTTTTTTTGTGAAGATTTTTTAATCAGTTGGAACATTGTGTTATGAAACAGATGTATGTGCTTGTGATAGATAAGGTTGTCCATATGCTGGAGTTAAGTTGCTTTTCAACTGCATAGCATCTGAAATTTGCAGGTTTGTGAGATGAAGTCCTCCAATGCAGCTGTGGTTACAGTCTATATATGCCTTTGTGGAGAAATGAATCTTATTTGATCAGGGGCCCTGTTCCTGGTTCTTGACAGCAGGAGGAGGATTGAATTATGTGGGTATTGAGAAGTGAACTCACGGTCACAGGGGATTGAGATGGGACCACTGTGTTTATTATAGTCTATGAATCAAGCCAGATGTGAACTTCTAATACAATAGGTACTTTAAGTGTTGGGCTTCAGATTCAGACTGGCCTCTGACACACCGACTCTCAGACACTCTCAGAAAAGTTTTAAATTACAATTTTAACAATTGACAGAGCATGTTTGACTTAAATTTAAATTTAAGTTTAATTTAAATCCCTAATGAGCAAGCCAGAGGCGATGGTCGCAAGGAAAATTTAATTTCCTGCCACAATAAACACACACCAAGAACCCTATTGAAACGAACATGAAACCCTGTGTTGCATCACAGTTGTTCATTTTTTATTTAAAAATGTTACTCATTTATTTAGACGGAATATCATTGTTCCCCACAATTCTGTTTATTGTGTTGCTAGCATAATAGAGAGCTAGTGTTATGAGGCTTTGACATAATTACCATTTAAAAATTCACTATATGGCCAAAAGTTTGTGGACACCTGACCATTACACCCATATGTGGGCCTTCTCCAAACTGTTGCTACAAAGTTGGAAGCAACAATTGTATAGAATGTCTCTGAATGGGGTAGCATTACAATTTCACTGGAACTAAGGGGCCCAGTCCAAACCTGTTTCATCATGAAAATTCCACTGTGCACAAAGTGAAGTCCATGAAGACATGTTTTACCAATTTGGCGTGAAAGAACTCAAGTGGCCTGCACAGAGCCCTGACCTCAACTCCACTGAACACCTTCGGGATGAACTGAAACACAGGCTGTGCCCCAGGCCTCTTCGCTCGACAATTGCACAGTAGGGGAGACCAAGCTGACGAAGTTTGTGTGGAAATGTAATTTTATTTTAGATGAGATCTGGTTGATTTAGTATCCAAATATGTAATCTGTTATCTTCAATTGTAATGTTTTTTGATGTCACATGTTGCATTTTAAAATTTACCCATGTTAGTCTGGCCTAGGCCAAAAGCCCTATTCAGATTTATATAGGGAGCTGGGGTAATGTAATTATTACAGGAGTATCTTTAGGATTTTTGTCCTGTCTGAATCTGTCATGTCAGATTTTTTTATGTTGTATTGTACTTTCTATAACATTACCAGTATAAATAATCCCAGGTAATTATATCCTGTCAAAATTGATATTAAGACATTGAGTCATGAGACTGTCATTAAGTCATCAAGGCAGCTGCTATATGTTTCAGACACACCAAGATTTTACCAATGTTGACTTGAAACTAACTTGAAACAAACTTGAGACAAATTTTGCATGCAAGGTTTTATCAGTACCAAAACTCTCTGGCACGAATTGCCTGATCTAGTGATTTCCATTGAGATACAGGTAGTTTCCCATGTAAAAGGTGACAAGAACTTGGCCCACAGACTACAATTTTCCATCCCCTAGTGTAGTGCAATCACACTTACTAGCGATGGCTTTGAGAGGTGATTTTGGCAGCATGCTTTGAAGTCCTTGTTTGGTTGGGGCTTCATGCTATGGGAGAAAGAACTCTGGTTCTGCTAATGGATTTTGTTTTCACAGTGCTGACATGGATAGAACTAGAAACCACTGATCTACAAAAAAAATATGCTCCTTACTGAGACCTAGATCTGAGCTGAAAGTCAAAATGAGCTGGCATAAAGCATGGATAGTGCAAAGAGACAAGGGCACAGAGGTCAACCCAACATCACAGCATGGATGTGGGGAAAGGGCTAGTCCTATGGGAACATGCAAATTAAGATGTAACGTTAAACTTTGGATAGTTGAAACAAACAAATAAATTCCTTGTATATCCAGGGACTCGAAGCAAACACATCAATTGCAGTATAATGTAGAGGTTCATCTCAATTTCCTAATGACTTTCACTGCTGGCTTTTAGATGGTAAACATAGCAGCTACAGCTCACAGACATGCAAATACACAAAGCTTCACCCATTGAAGCAGCCTTTTATTTTTTCACAAATGCATTACAACACAGTGAAAGTCTTTTCTTCACGTATCCCAGGTTGTTAGGAGGCTAGGGTCAGCCATAGTACAGCACCCCTGGATGAGGTAGGGTTAAAGGCAAAATAAAGGACCAATAGTGGCAACTTGGGGCTTGAACCCTTGAGCTTCTGATCAGTCTGATCAAGAGCCTTAACCACAGAGCCACCACTGCCCTATGTAATGTTGTGAAGAAGAGAAGAAGAAGGTGAAGAAGGTGAAGAAGAAGAAGAAGAAGAAGAAGAAGAAGAAGAAGAAGAAGAAGAAGAAGAAGAAGAAGAAGAAGAAAAAAAAAAAGGTGAAGAAAAAGAAGAAAAGCACCCAGACTCAGTGAACCACACATTCACAGATGTGCTATAGTTTTTGCCTAAGCAATCACAGGAAAGCAGAGACATATCTTTAGGCAAAGGGATTCAAGAGTGATTTGTAGAGTCACTCATGATGTGTATGTTTTGACCACCAAATTTGGTAACTATTGGACAAAATTCGGAGTAGAAAAAATGGCATTTAAATGGAACTTTTAATCAGTAAGTGGTGCTCTCCTGACATTTATTGTATAGCCTCAGGGCATGGCCTTGAAGAAGCCTACTAAGTTTTGTGTCAGTGTGCAAAATCGTTGCTGAGATACAGCCTCACTTCCAGTTTGGCTGCTTTGTTGTCAGATTCGTTAGCCATTTATGGCCAACCATTTGGATTATTTAAAATTCTTTTGATTACTTTTGTGAAGCTTATTCAGAAGATGACGTGTGCCAAATTTGGTGGTGACTGGACTAAATTTGTAGGAGTAGTGAAAAATCTAATATGTGGGAAAATCTAATTAGGTGCAAATTGATGTCATAGGGTGCATTGAACTTGTCTCGACCAAGACAATCCAGCAACTGACTTTTAAATTTTGGACACATGGTTCAAACGTTATGACCATAAACATGCTTCCAAATTAGGCCCAAATTTGACCCGATGGTGATGCTAGAGCGTTGGCAGCACTTGGCCCAAATTTGGTCAAAATGTTCCTTAGACCTTCCCCAATCAGTGTGCCAACTTTTAGAACTTTTTACCAAGTGGTTGTCATAGACAACCTAGCCAGAAGAAGAAGTAGTAGAAGAAAAAGAAGAAGAAGTAGACGTAGAAGAAAGAGTAGAATAACAATAGGGTGCCTATGCACCTTCTGTGCTTGGCCTCCTAAGAAGAAGGAGGAGAAGAAGAAGACTTTGTCACATATACATTACAGCACAGTGAAATTCTTTTGTTCACATATCCTAGCTCTTTAGAAAGTTGGGGTCAGAGTACAGTGTACATACTCAGTGCTTAAATGTTTAGAACAACAGCCTCACTAGACAATGAGGCCACAAAAGATATGTGCATAATAGAAACAGATAAAGAGTAATAGGTTGTGCTAAATGTAGTTTAAAGTTTGTTTGAATTACATAACATAGTTAAATAATGGGAGAAAAAGGAATTAGCAGAGGCAAACTCTGGATCACTGGAGCAATGGGACAGATCTGGGGAGGTGGGGTAACTTTTTAGACCTTCGGGCAATATCTGAATAAAAGTTTAAGGAAATATAACCAGGTCATTCTGTTCCTATCTTCTTGGAACACAAACTGATCTTTAGACCTGACCATTGCAAAAATGGTTTTGCAATGTTAATACATACTGTAGAGGTAAACATTTTAATTCTTTTTTTTTTTTTTTTTTTTTTGAAAAATTAAAAAATGGTCCAACTTTACAATTATTGGACCACTTTAGATGGACTGATCCAACCTGACCTATTGCAATTTCAGGTTCCTTCTTTTTCAGTTAATGAGTGGTGTTATTGTCTCATGTAATTATTGATACACAACCCCTTCACAACCACAACAGCATCTGAGCATTATATAACAGGCTCAATCCATTGTTTTCTCCAGCCATGTACACAATACCTTAGGGAGGGGAAAGTGTAGCACTGATTGACCTCACTGTGTGGATAAGCTATAATCTCAATAGTAAAATTTTTATATACATTTGTGTGAACATATGGAGCATGTTTACACTTCTTGTTTTCAGGCTGCCATGATTATGCCAATCAGGTCATCACTCTTCAGTTCTTCTGCCTTAGGTTATTTGAGACCAGTTTAATCTTTTCTTTTATAATCCTCAAATTTGGGGTATTTGGATGATATGAGCTCATTTACACAGAATTAAATGCAGCTTTCTCCTTATGTCTTAAACTTTGACATTTTGACTCTGTTTATTTGAGATTTTTGTTTGAGAACAGGATATAGATTCATATGTGTTTATCCACATCATGCAGGCAAGTAATTCTGGATTTCCTCTGGAACTAGATCCTCTTGTAAGATCATTAAGAGCAATCATAGAGGTCAAGATTTGCATGGGTAAGGGGGTGGATAGTTTGGATTTGTGGGTAGTGGGCACCGGAGGGGTGTAAAGTTGAAGCTAGTACCAGGGAACAAGAACATAACAGTATCTCTCTTCTCAGCACAGTCAGCAGGCACAAGCGTTTCCTCACATTGCCCTTTTTTGGCTGCCAAGCTGTGTTCAGCCTGTTTATTTGAATTAAATGTCTTGCTGGGGTTCCATGTGGAACTGCTATATCCTTCATGTTTTATGTGGTCTGTTTGATTTAAGGAAAAAAAATAAAGAGAGAGCTGTCTTGCACTAGGCTTTAGCTTGCAGGCAAGATTGAGGTCTTTACAGTTTCCTATAGGTACACTTTCCAGGCGAGTGGGGAACCAGCTTTTGTGTAAGTTGGCAATGGTCCACCTTGCCGTGTTCCTAGAGTTGGAGAAACAGTCTGAGTCTGTCCAGTGCTCTAAAAGGATCACTTGTTTGTTGCCTTTGAGCATGACTCCTGTTAATACCAGCCACTTAAGCACTCGCCACTTCTTTGCAAAGTCGCCTAAAATTCCAATATTAAAAACACAGCCCATTCACAGTTCAAGAACGCTCTTGGAGTCAAGTTTCCACTGAATACAAGAATTGCCTGCCTCAATATACAAAAACAGCAGCTATGCTGTTGAAAGCCAAATACACACCTTTTTTCATGCTGTCCAGATTAATGCTGTTTGTTAATTTTTTAAAAATGCAGTCAATAGAACCATTGTTTTGCTCAAATGGCAAAAATACTTTCCGAGATTCAGAACTGGGACCCACCAGTGATCCTAAGGTATTTACTTCTTACTGACTGTTTTTCTTATCTCTTATCTCTTATCTGGTTTCTGTTTTCTTATCCAGCTTCTTTGTTGTCTAAGTTCCAAAGCATCATCTTTACTCATGCTTTATGGACTAATGATGATGATGCTGTTTGCATTAATGTACTGTTTTACATTAAAGTACTGAAGTTTACTGATTCACTTACTCATTCTTGGCTCATTCAATGTTACATTGGCTGAAGATCATTTGACTTGATTCGATAAAATTTGAAGACTTTTTATTAAGCACATTATGGTAAGATTATTTTCAGTATTATAATTCAAAACCCAGGTTTGGAAAGCAAATTCTGGAAACTTACCCAAAACATTCTCCAGCATAATGTGATAAAACTGCAGGTTATTAGGAAAGAAGAATCACAGTGGTGTTTGGACAGGAGGCCCATTGCTCTTTAAAGAGATTTTAGACTAACTCACTAACTCACTGCAAGTAAGAAATACTAAAAAATAACCAATTGCCTAACTGGGGTCTGAAGGTCAAGCCAAATTATCAGTGTTGTCAAATTTCCTTTTTTATTTTGTTAATTCATTATTCCACAATTTGCTCGAATATTAATAATACACCCATAGAAAAGTATCACCCTTAAAGGTTCTTCTGATGTCAACCTGAAGGAACCCTTAAAGGTTTTCTGTAGAACCCTACAACATTTTTTTCTCTTTCAGACAGAGTTCAAAGGAGAATGGGTGCATAGTGTATTAATGACATACATGTATATTATTTTGATTATTGTGATGTAACGCTATCTTATCCTGGTTATATCCCTGCTCCCGGGATAGATCCACTGTGATCCTGACCAGGATAAATCAGTTACTGAAGATGAATCAACGAATTACTGCCAATTAAATCCCTATCTTTTATACAACTTGAACAACAATCCAAGCAACCAAATTCTTATTCTCTAATTTTCAGTGAGGGACAGATAAGAATTTATAGTCCCAGCTGTATTGATAGCAATGTCTTTGTGGCAACCAGTTCTGCAGAAGGCAATTCTTATTCACTCAATCTTACAAGTACATATTCCTCTGGAGATGCCTTGTTATCTAGAACCAGTCTAAAGTCAGACTAAATGCACCTATCTGAACAGTAGCATTGACCATTACTGCTTCTGCTAATATTTGGATAACAGCTTCTTGAAAAATGTGCACACCTAATAGTATGCTCTAAAAAGCTTCCGAATATTCAGATAAGGCCAGAGTACTCTGTACTAAATGGAAGCAGTGGCACATGTCATTTTTGTGAACACCTCTTCAGTTTAGTTGTTACACAGCTTGCCAAGAATAAATCATCCTCATGTCTGCACTTGGGAATGGTGCCAGCAAGGAACTTTGTGTCATTGTTCTACTTCACAGGAATAACTGTAATCACCACTATCCAATTTTGAAAAAAAAAACAAAAAAACACTGACAATCTCAGATTGTGAATTTCAAATCAGAATATTGGATGCTTTTTGACACCTCCAATACTTCCAAGGAAAGAAGATCTTCCAAAGAAGTTTTTACCAGAAAAGTAACAGATAAATTATAGCACCTGTTTAACATTCACACAGAAGTATCTTAATGCTTTAGACTAAAAGCCATTTTTATGAATGCAGTATTAGAGTAGGAACGTGCTGTACTTTGGCCCTCCGGGAATGGATTTGGGCAACTCAGTATTAGGAAATCCCATTAGGGTTCCTTGTCTTTTTTACTTGCAGAACTCACAGTCCCCATATATTCATATTTTTCTCATATAACCCTGGTATATTCCAGCCATGTAGAATGATGTAGTATGATTAGGTTTGAGTGCTTATGTAGCAAGGTCAGTGCTTTGTGCGAGTGATTTTGCAGCCTGACCTGAGAGAGCAAGGCTCAAAATGTTCTCACCACACTGGGTGGAAGTGTCACTGTCAAACATAAAAACACATCCTGACTGGCACATCTCCCTCTGTCCTCTGCAGAGCAAAGGACATGGTTCTCTGAAGTGGGAACATCCAATGAGGAGAGTTATGTAAAGGACTGAAATATTAATCTGTCCACATGAATTCATTACCATCACCTGAGAGAGCAATGGACTCTGGAATCTAGGTCAGCCTTGGCATCTTGACTACAGTCACAAGATTGCGGAAATCTTCTTCTTTTGTAAAGAATGAAGTCTGACTGTTAGACACTATGGCATTATTCTATGAAACATAGTTGTAATTACTTTTGAAAGCATTTTAGAATTTTTTGAAAGCACAATGATGTAATCAGTGACATGAATGCATGAATCAGTGCCACAGTAGGATTATTTAGATCTGTGCTACAAGTATAGGATAAAGACTAAAACACAGAAGTTCCGCTAAATACAAGCAGCACACAAGAGACAATTACTGTAGGAGAGAATAAAGACTGTGACATCACCCCACGGTGCTAAAATTCAAAGAACAAATCCTACCTCATTTATCAACTTTTTTCCCCAAGGCATGACTATGACCTGGGTGAGACATAAATCAGAATAAAGTTAAAGCCCAGAAACTATCACACATGTTAATTCCTACCACTTCTATGTGGACTTCATGACTTTAGTGATGGTGTAGGAAAATAGCAGTAGTTCGTAATCGTGGTTATTTGTGAATGACAATGAGGAAGTGAGATTTTGAGTTTTCAAAGCCATTGTTTTTGATGCTCGACAAAACCATATATCTTTATATATTTGGTTAAAATAAAATAAAAAATCTCCTGGAGTATTGTTTTTACTTATAATTCAGTGATAATAAAGATAAAAATAATAACACCAACTTTACAGATATAACATATTAGGCAGGCGTTTTTTATTTATCACTGGTCAGAGATTGATTCAGACATCTCTAATAGATGTAAGGAATAAAACACAATGGGAATTGATGTGGGATGTCCGCAAAACAAGTTAGTCTGTGTTATCACTAACATTCTAGCAGTTATAAGCAGTAACTTCATCACCAGCCTCTCTGTTATTTCCCTTTCTTGAAGTTGTTAAGAAATAAACTTTGCCAGCTTACTAAGAAATCAGAAAGCACAAAGTCCTCCTTATGACTCACCTATGGTGAAAATCTGGTTGTTGCAAAGCACTGACATTGTAGACTACGTCCATAAATGTTAAATACATAAAGCTTAACAACAATTTTTGTTATACAACAAAACATTTGACTCATTTATTATTTAAACATTTTTTTAAATTAAACTACTCAACCAGGCTATCCATCTTAGGATGGCAAACACTGGTATGAATCGATTTAATCCCTTAGAGTTTGTATAGTTCGCAAAAGGTGCATGGCATAAATGTGGTGCCTTGATCGGTCAGGATCTCTTTTGGAATCCCAATCCGGGAGATCAGTTTGAAGAGTGCCTCTGCAACTCTGCAGGCTGAGAGGTTGTGAATAAGTATGGCTTCAGGGTATGGCATTGTATAATCCACAAGGACCAACACAAAGCGATGCCCTTATTCAGACCATTCCAATGGCCCGATGAGGTCCATTCCAATTCTTTCGAAGGGGACTTCGATTAATGGAAGGGGGCGCAATGGAGCTTTTTGGGTGGCTGGCAGATTTACCAACTGACATTTGTGACATGCTGCACACCACCTGAGAACATCATTGCAAATGCCCAGCCAATAGAAATGGACCATGAAACAGTTCAGGGTTTTGTTCTGACCTAATTGCCCCACCATCAGATTATGATGAGCCGCCTGGAATAACATTTCCTGATGACTCTTTGGGACCAGTAACTGGGTTGTTTGTTTGAGTGTCCTGCATCACTCAGTATATTTAATTATCACAAAATAGGTGGAAGGAGAGCACAACATTGAGCTGAACCTGCTGACCATCAATTACTTTCACTTGGTTGAAGATGTGCCTAAAGGTTTCATCTCATGTCTGCTTCAAACGGAAATCCTCAATGGAAATTTCCCTGCAGGGTCTTCCCCACCCTCTATGTCTTCCTGAGAGGGAGCTGACCTCAATGAACCAGGCAATGCCAACGCAGGACACATCCCACACCATGCAACACTGCTACAGGACCCATCCACACACATTCCCCTCAACAATGTCTGAAATGTCGGCCTATTCAGACATTGAACCCATTCCGCTGTTCCCTTTGGTAGTCAGGCGACGAACTGCTCCAGCACCACTAGGTTGACTATGTCTCCAGCACCATGCTCCCCTGCCAGCAGCCATCTTGAGCAGGTGCCTCAGAGCTGCTGGGCAAATGCAAATGGGCACCCTAGCTCATTGAGTGTCAGCAATCGGAATCATTTACAGTGCTGTTCTGTTCTGGTAAACCAAATCAAGTGATTCCAAAAGCTCTATCCCATTCCCATTTTAGGAAAGCCCTTTGAATGAATTATCCTTGATTGTGTAGGACCATTACCAAAAACAAAATCTGGACATGAGTATCTGTTGACCTTGATGTGTGCTGCTAATCATTTCCCTGAAGCAGTGCAGTTGCATATAATTAGTTCAAAAGCCATAACAATGGTAAAGTTTGCTCATAGGCCTGCCAAACGTTATCCAAACTGATCAAGGCATTAACTTTACTTCTAAGGGCTTTTGCCAGGTGTTGCACAAGTTGGCAGTGAAGCATCAAGTGTCCAGTGCTTGTCATCCAGAGAGTGATTTGGAACAGTTTCAGCAAACATAAAATTCATGCTGAGCAAGTACTGTCTTGACACTGTTCATGAATGGGATGAATGCATTCCTTGCATTTTGTTTGGTATCTGTGAAATCTGTAGTACTTCAGCTTGAGTCTCTAGTTTTGGGTTTGGCAGCTGGTATACGGGGAGGTTGGGGAAACATCCTTGTTTATGTTGCAGCCTATAGTACCTAGACAGGCTGTAACAACTGCTCACTGTTGAGCCTGCTATTTTAGCTGGATCTGTTAACATGGCAAGTGATACTGGAGTTGGTTTCTTCAGACTGTTCTCTGTTTTCACTCTAAACTTCCACATCCCCCACTTAAGACAGCTGTAGTAACCTGTAGTTACGTACTGCTGCATGTTGGAGTGGTTTCCCCAACATAAGGTCTGCTGCTTTCCGTTTAACACACTTGCTTTTGTTCAGTCAGTTTCTGTGTCAGTGTCAGTGCCCTGGCTCATGTTTTAAATAACTGTTATCAGATTGTAAATTTTAATGTATAAATTTTGTATAAATGCATTTTTCACCATAAACATGGTATTTGCTTCCACTGCTATGCTGATGTGCCGCTGTTTCAGCAAAGCCACATGACAGATACCAGCTTAATTAAGATGAGAGAATGTGTAAAGGACATCATTCTACTTAATTCTGACACGTCTTCCACTAGAGCCATTGGCAGGTGGAAGTAAGCGTTCTGATTATGTAGTAACTCTTGATGGTCTTTCAGTTACATTATGTGCAGCATTGAAAGACCTTGGTGAGGCTTGCACCATTTCTAATTTGATGCCCATGTAAATATTTAGAAATATTTTATAATATATTAATTTGATAGCCTTTCTAGAAACATCGCTAATCTAAGAAAAAGAATATCACTACATGATGCAGAAAAATTTTCATGATTTTCATGCTTCCAGTTTAGAGTATTGTAACACTGCTGTTTGGATGCTCCAGTAGGTCTATAAGCTCCAGTTAGCCAGTACGTACTATGGGTTTAAATCGCAAGTTTTAAGTTTTTTAAACCATACTCATGATGGTATGATCTAATATTAATGCTTTTAGCCAACAATTCAATATTTACTGATACCCCAATGACTGCCATAATGTGATTTCAATTCAATTGATTCATGGGCCTGCGTTTGATATTAAACAACGTGTCTATTTCACACAATCAGTAACATTTCTATTAATTCATAGATGCAACCAAAATATATTTAGAAAAAATATTGAGCTTTTTTCACTATGAAATGCTACATATTTCACTGCAAATAAGGACCAGTGATGAACATTTGCTTTGACATTTTCATACTCAACAAAACAAAGTTTAAAAAAATCTTTCGTACAGCATGCTTAAAGTATTTTTCTGTAGAATTTCACTTAAATGTTTAGTGCTTCAGTAACAACATACTTTTTAATATTAACAAATAATGAACTTATATTATAACTTAGTATTAACCAAGGTTACCACTGTAAAAGTGCAAATCATCCAGTATAGTCCTCTTCTTGCATCAAGACTGTCTATTGTGATATCCACAACAGAATAAGACACTTCACATATTTAAAATAAGCAAAAGGGAAACAACTGTACATATTCTCATGGAATACCACACAAATAAAACACTTATCATCAATAATTTGATGAATGGCTTGTGGAACGAGCTAAAAAGTGACAATTTCTTATCTCAACAACAGTCTTTCTCTGGTCTTCTTTGAGAGGTTTTTCTTCAGACATGTTTAGGAGACTTTTAAAAACTACAATATACACACGTTCTTCAGTGGTAGCAATAGTAAATACATTATTCATAGATAGTGTTTGAATGCATTTACAAAGCTACAAAAATTAACTTACTTTCTGGTCCATCAGGTCTGCAGCCTCATGTATGAGACTCTGGAAAGTTGCATTTCTCTCCTCCTCACTTATAAGAGGCAGCTTTTTGAATCTTGGATCCAAGGCAGACACTTTATGCAGGACTTGCTGCACATCCCCATAATGCTTGTCAAGCTCCCTTGTCATAGTTAGCTTCATCTCTTTAATCAAATCAGAATCTTCCTCTCCAGCATAAAAATGCTTCAAATACTTAGCCTGAAGTGGTGCAATAACTCACTGAAGTGGGCTGCTCTCCCTCACACATGATAGTGGTGGCAGTTTTCATGGGTCTGAGTAGTTTAACCATTTCTTTAGCTGTAATGATATCGTTTTCATTGAGTGTGTTCACGTCACCCTTCCTTATCTTTTTGTCCAGGAGTGAAGCACACACTGTAGCAATTGTAATGTATCTGTGGATGTGCAGCTCACCGAGTTTGGATGCTTGGCCCCTGAAAATGCTGCTTGCAGATTCAATTATTATTATTATTATTATTATTATTATTATTATTATTATTATTATTATTTCAACGGCTGTGAAGCCGGGGGAAAAATGGCTGTAGCCACTGGGTTGTGCGAGATCAGATTAACCCTATAAAATCTTGCAAATGTGCAGATTGATGCCCATGACGCAGCTGCACAAATATCTGAAAGAGGGACCCCTCGTAGGGCTGCCCATGAAGTAGACACACTCCTGGTTGAGTGAACTCGAACCTGAGGAGGGATCTGGAGGCCCCTGCTCTTATAGGCCTCCAGATAGCGATAGCCTCTACAATCAAATAGCCTCTACAATCCATTTTGTCAGTCGCTGCTTGGACAAAGCGTGACCTCACCTATGCCCCGTATGGCAGACAAACAGTGAATCTGAGTGCCGGAATTCCGCAGTCATTTCAATATAACACTTTAGTGCTCGCACTGGGCACAACAGACTCGCACTCAACCCCTACTCATTCTCCTGAGTTGGGGGCTCAAAAGCTGACAGACTGAGGGGCTGGTTCGTATAAGACAAAGAAAAGGTCTTTGGGAGAAATTAAGGGTTCGGCCATAAGGTTACCCCTGTGTTCCCAGAACTCCAGTGTAGGCACTCTCGGCTTACTGATAAGGCACGCAACTCTCCTACTCATCTGGCCGATGCCATGGCTAAGAGGAAAGCTGTTTTCATAGACAGCCACTTCAATAAAGACCTCTCTAGAAGTTCAAATGGAGGCTAACACAGTGCCTCTAATATGAGACACAAGTCCCAAGAGGATACTGGGTTTCGTCGAGGAGGTCTCAGATGTTGAGCACCTTTAAGGAAGTGGGTCACAAGGGTGTGGGACCCAATCATCACGCCATCTACTCTATTATGCATGGCTGAGATGGCAGCTATATATACCTTGGTGGTTGAG